>NC_045444.1:88184906-88260970 GCF_002776525.5 Piliocolobus tephrosceles
ATTTTTTTTTTTTTTTTTTTTTTTTTTTTTTTTTTTTTTTTGTGACTGCATAGTATTTTATAATGCCGGTGTACTGATTTTCTTTATCCAATCCACCATTGCTGGGCACCTAGGTTGAGTCCATGTCTGTGCTATTGTGAATAGTGCTGTGACGAACATACAAGTCTAGGTGTCTTTTTGACAGAACAATTTATTTTCCTTTGGGTATATACCCAGGAATGGAATTGCTGGGTCAAATGGTAATTCTGTTTTGGTTTTTTTGAGGCAAGAGGTGGGACTCGACTCCAGAGGTGGGGCTTGAACACTGAACCAAATTTAGGGCTAGTCAAAACAGGGCCTGGGTGGAGACAGCTTTCCAGAAGACACACCCACCAGTGTGCCATGTCAGTTTACCACTGCCATTGCAACACCTGAAAGTTACCACCCTTTCCCATGGCAACAACCTGACAACCTGGAATTACCACTCTTTTCCTAAAACTTTCTGCATAAACTGCCCCTTAATTTGCATATAATTAAAAGTGGGTATAAATGTAACTGTAGAGCTACCTCTGAGCTGCTACTCTGGGCACACTGCCTATACAGTAGCCTTGCTCTGCAAGGAGCAGTACACCCACTGCTGCTGAACACTGCTGCTTCAATAAAACTTCTGTCTAACACCACAGGCTCACCCTTGAATTCTTTCCTGGGTGAAGCTAAGAACCCTCCCAGGCTAAGCCCCAGGTTTGGGGCTCGCCTGCCCTGCCTCACTTTGAGAAATTTCTAAACTGTTTTCCATAGTAGCTGAACTAATTAACATTCCCACCCACAGTGTGTAAGCATTCCCTTTTCTTCTCAAGTTTACCAACATCCATTAATTTTTTACTTTTAAATAATAGCCTTTTTGACTGGTGTGAGATGGTATCTCATTGAGGTTTTGATTTGCATTTCTCCAATGATTCGTAATGTTGAGCAATTTTTTCATATGTTTGTTGGCCACTTGTGTGTCCAGAAGAAATATTTTAAATAAAATAACATACCATGTTGTATATTCATCAATTCTGATTCTATCATTGATTCTACAGTGCCGGTAATTGCAGTGTTTAAATTAGAAACAGCTCAGCTAAGAATCTTTTAAGATAATTCTCTAGTAGAAAAACATTACAAAGTAATGATTCCCAATCCATATATGAGAAAACTGAGCCAAAAATAGGCTAAGGGTCCTCTCTAAGGTCATACAATGAGGCAGGGGAGGAGGCTGATTAGAATCTCTGAACTGCCAATGACCACAAATAGTCTAGGGTATGCCTGGTTGACAGAAAGTCTGCCATTGAACACAATCAAATCACATCACAAATACAGCAAATCCACTGTGCATAGTTACATCTTTATAAAACAAAACAATGCCAGGATAATGGTATGTGATCAGCATTACAATTCCAAAGATACCAAGACAACTACTTATCTGACACTTGTCTTACTATTTCTCTAACATTTATCTAAAACTATTTCAATTATTTCTTTTCTTGGAATGCATAACTTGACTCATTGACTTGATTTGTGATTCTCAGGTCAGAGGAAATGTAACCACAGGTACTAGAAACACTTTTTAATTCAGTGTCCAATGAGGGTTGGGGAGGACTCCATCCTTGACTCATTGTATGATTCCTCATAAACTCATTACAATTGGCCTGGCTTTCATTAATTCATGAGCACTTATTGAGCACCACAAGCCAGGCCTGTGCTAGTGCTGGAGATGCAAAGACAAGGGCAAGTTCAATTCATGCCCTCAATGAGTTTACAGCCTAAAGACAACTTTGACTACCAGGCCTTCATTACATAGAGCCACATCCTAGGACTTGGAGAATCAGCTTTCTTCTGGAGACTTAAAGATATCCCTATTTACTTTTGTGTCATTTCTTTGAAGAAAAACAAAAATAAGTATACATAGGATACATGAATAATAAAAAACGCTATTTTATGAGACTCAGAATGCTAATTTTAGGATCTTTGCCCTTCTCAGTTGATTTTTGTGTCCGTCAACTGTTTAGTCTGCAGGACAGATATCACATCCTGCTGTGCAGTTTATAAAATGTCCTTAAAATTAGAAGAAAGAAAGACCTTTTCTTCCTGGGTTTAAGACCCACACATCTGAGGCTGTAGGCATTTCAGATCCCTCTGGTGGATGCACCAAAATGATAAACAATACTGTGAGATAAATGCTTTAAACATCATCTGCTCTTTCATCTGAATTCCCTATTCATTATTCAGCAAAATTCAGTTTTCATATAACGATTTCAGTAGTTCTAGGGCACTAGAAAAGCAGTAATAGGCATGGCCATAAAGCATACAATATTTATAATCTAATGAGGGAGACAACTAAAAGAAAGGGGGAATAAAAGCATCTTCAACAGAAACACCCTTTACCAACCAACTAGAGGTATAGAAAGGATATTAGGTAATTAGTGACCACTAATTTAAAGATAAATATTTATTGAGTGCCAGACATTGTTTTAGGCACTGAGTACATAGCAAAAAACAAAAAACAAAAGTGCCCGCTCTCAATGGAGTTTATATTCTCAATTGTGGAGACAGACAATAAGCAAATATTTATATATAATATGTCAGATGGTGGTGACAGGCACTATGGAAAGGAATAAAGCAGGGTCCAGAGAGAGAGGGTAGGATGGGGTAGAGGTGGGATGGTGTGGAGGGCTGCTGAGGTGGGATGGAGTAGATGGCTGCTTTTTCATGTAGAATGGTCAAGGAAGTCCGTACCTGTGTGTATCATTTGAGCGGAGCCTCTGAAGAAAGTGAGGAAGGATGAAGGCAGAGAGGTGAGAAGAGAGGGTTACAGGAAAAGACAATGAGAAGTGTAAGACCCCGGGGTGGAAATGTGTCTGCAAGTGTGTCTAAGGAACAGCTACGAGGCCGATGAGGCTAAAGCCAAGTGAGCAAAGATGGGAGTGTGAGGAGATGACAGGTCACGATGCACACAGCCAACACGGTGGGCAGGAAATCACAAGTCCTTTGAATTTACTCTGCATGAGTTGAGAGGCCGCTGGAGGGTTTGGAACCAGGAAGCACATGCCCTAACTCATTTGAGAAGGATAGCAGTGTCTGGCTGTCCTGTGACTAAGTGGCCATAGGAAGGAAGTGGGGAAGCAGTCAGTTGGGAGGCATTTGCAATAATTCAACCAACATATGATAGTGGCTTGGTCCAGGGTGCTGGCAGAAGATATGGCAAGAAGGGAGGGGTTCTGGACAATCTGGAAGGTAATGCCAATAGATCTGTATGTGATAAAAAGTTAGATGAATGGTTAAAAAGATTTCTGCAAAGAAACTGTGGGTTGTGGGTAAAACTAATAATTCCAATGTAAGTGAACAACAGAGAAATACAAAACAGACACATTTCCTACTTCTACAAAAACTGGAATTATCAAGAAAACGACATGAAGTTTATACCCAGTATTGTTAGCAGGAAGCCTCATCCCAAGTAGGTATTGTTCCTTGACCATTTTAGCAAATGAGAGCATGAGGCCATCATAATGAACAAAACATGCCATCATGATTTATAAAGAAGCATCTGGAGTTTTAGTAATATAGTTAGGTGAGACTAAAATTATATTAAACATAAAATTAAAATATCTTAATAATATTCTTAGCAATTTCAGCTTTACCATATCCTTTTGAAATCTAATTTTGCTATATGCTTCATAACATAGGGGTGGGGGAAAGAGAGAAATGTATGAGATAATTTATAAATAAAAATACACATAAAGTATAAGCATTCTCAACTGATGGTCAGAAAATATGGAAAGTGTTTAAGACCCTAGCAGAAATATACCATAAACAAGATTTTAAGACTGAGAGTAGAGGTTTAATGGGGTTCAAGGTGAAAGGCAGGGGCAAGAAGCTGGCAAGAAGAGGGAAGGGATACCAATTCTAATTTGCCTCTGAAATGCTTTACATTTACCAAGGTTCCACAAATGGTATCTGATTCCATCCTCATATCAACCCTATGAAGTAAGTCAGAAAAGACGATGTCTCTTTTCCTAAGGAATGAATTGAGACTTGGGTTGAGATACTCTCCAGAGCTTACTCAGATAGGAAGTGACAGGGCCAGGATTCATATTAGGGCTTCTGGCTCCACAGACAGTTCTCCTTAAGACACTCAATAAATATGTTTGACAAATTAAGTGCTTACTCTTGGCTGAGTGTGGTACTAGGTGGTGTGGCAGCATCTCAAAAAGGGGGAAAGTCACTCCCTCAATTCCCATGTGGCCTTTAGTCTGAGACTAGGGAGATTAAACAGATGCCTGAGAAGCTGTTCATTACATTTACAAAGCAACACATTTGTAGAAGTGAAATAATAAATTTAGCCCATAAGCACTCTGGGGGCAAAAAGTAAAAATCAGAGCATTAGTCATTACAGCAAATAGGGTTAACAGGTGTGATGGAGCTCCTTCGGTGTAAGTCAGCTTAAACTGACAAGTAAAGAGAGAAATTCACTGGCTCACAGATCTGGTAACTACAGGCTAATAGGGCATAAGAAATACCACCAGGAAGCCGTGTCTCTCATTACCCAACACTGGTTTGCCGTGGCTTCATTTTATTCCCAGGCATGCTGTCACCAGGTGTTGGTAATCTGACCCCAGCAACCCCTAGCTAAATCCTACAAGTTTAGCTCTCACAATAGAAAAGAAAGCACTTCTTTTCTAATGGCACCAGCAAAACAGGGCTCTGCCAAACTTGGGTTTTGTGCCCATCTCAGAACCAATCACTAGGCATAGGGGAATGCCGTGCTCTGATTGGTCAGCCCTGGGTCACATGCCCACTCTTGGGTAGAGGCAGTGTAGGCCCTGCCAGATGAGCATGGTCTGAGGAAGAAGACGGTTGTTTCCCCAGGGGAAAATAGAAGTGCCCCTACTAGAAGGGAGAATGGTTGTCAGGAGGGCAAAATGACAGATTCACTAAAATAGGTTGATGACTGAAGAAAATAATTTTGTTCCTAAATTTAAGGGAGTGTTTCAGTTGTTTGTTTTTAATCTTATGGAATTCTACACTGGGAGGGAGTTGGTGCAGGAGATTCATGATATGCAGGCATAGGCTACAGAATGCTGCTTTGAGTTTTTATCCTTTACTCTTCCTTTCCTTTAAGCTTTGACATGATTTATTCATGCAGGGATGCCCTGAAGTGAGCCTCATCATCTTTTTTTTTGAGATGGAGTCTTGCTCTGTCACCCAGGCCGGAGTGCAGTGGCATAATCTTGGCTTAATGCAACCTCCGCCTCCCAGGTTCAAGCATTCTTTCGCCTCAGCTTCCCGAGTGGCTGGGATTACAGGTGTGCACCACCACGCCCCACCACGCCTGGCTAGTTTTTGTATTTTTAGTAGAGACGGGGTTTCACCATGTTGGCCAGGCTGGTCTCAAACTCCTGACCTCAGGTGATCCACCCATCTCGGCCTCCCCGAGTGCTGGGATCACAGGCGTGAGCCACCATGCCCAGGCCTCATGGTCTCTTTATTGTAGCTTTTCTAGTCTCTGCTTTCCTGAAGCCAGAGGTCTCCCTATCTCTGGAAGCTCAAAGACAGACTTTTAAACCCCTCCCAACCACTTGGCCTTTTGTGATGACTTCTTCCCTTCAAGGCTGCCTTTAGTAACCTATTTTGAAGAGGCAAGAGAAAGCCCTCAGCCTTCTCCACTTTCACCTCCCTGGGCTCCCCAAGTTTGGCTGACTCCTCTTTTCAAGTTCACATTTTCTCCTTTCCACAGAGGTCTGCAACATTACCTTTAAGAAATCGTCTCCAGTCTCTATCATGTTTCAACAGTTCTTTACCCCATGCTCTTATCCCTGTCTCCCACCAATCATATCCACCGGCCTTACTGACCCCTTGTGAGACTTAGAATTTTGGAGACTGGTCATGTGTTGCAAAATCCTGCTTTAAAAGGCAGAACACTCCATTTCCTACTCGTCCAAAGCACTTTATCTCTCCAGGCCTCTCCTCCTGTAGCTCTGAAGCTAGGTTGATGAGATCCCAGAGGGGAGCATTTAGTGATCTGAGTGCTTTGATGAAATTGATTAGGTAAATGGAAACATATTTTTTGCAACTACTGTAGCCTGTAGGAACAATAAGTCATGTAAATGCAATGATCTGCCATTTTTGAAATAATGAAGGTTCTTTGTAATTTTAAATATTCTTTTGCAACAAGAAACTGTTTTCCAGCAGTAAAATAACCAGAATGTTTGATGTGAAATGTTTAAAAAATATATACTGCCTGATATCTTTAGAGCAGCACTTTCATTATCAATGATAGATTTAACATTTTGTTTAATTTTTCTAGCTTCTCTCCTGAAGGGTTTGAAACATGCCAATATTGTGCTTCTGCATGACATAATCCACACCAAAGAGACACTGACATTCGTTTTTGAATACGTGGTGAGTTGTTCGAGCATTTTACAACACATGAGAAAAATAGCCTGGTACTTGTATAATGAATCTGTTAATATTTTATGGCATGATAAAACTTTTATTACACAACGTGGAAAGTATCATGGAAATATTCATTATTGTGATTAGTAGAACCTTATTGTTCCCACATCCATCTTTGGTCCTGCTTCCTTACCCATGACTTTTGCTGTCCTTTTTCCCCTCATCAGCAATAATAAATGAGGATCTTGAGTTTACCTCCTAAATAAAGCTTTTGCACTTATTTTTAATCTAGTTTTAATCACTATCTGAGCAGAATCCAACATTTTTTTCATTGACAATAAAGGTAAAAATCACAAGATATTTAAAAATTGTATGCAAGCTTGCTAAAGAATAACTCATGTTGTATTTTTGGAAGAAAAAATATTTAAATAAGCAGAAAGAATGTATAAGGTATGTGTACTTGACTTGCCTCCAAGGACACTTGGAGAGTGAAAAATTCCTGCATCGTTGTATTCAGTGCCAGTCATTTAAAATGAGCATCTCTGTGCTGAGAAACAGGCTTTGTTCTGAGAGCCATCAGTTAGAAAGACACACTGTGTTTGACCTTAACAGTGGGTTCTCAGAAAACCTGGTTATATTCCTTTTGCACCTTTTTCTTAAAATTCTGTACTTCGTAATACCTTCTGACAGTCAAGTCAATGTTCTGCTTTAGGAAGCTATCCAAGCACCACTGAATTCACTCTCTTCTCTTTCTCTGCTGTTTTATTTAGCACACAGACCTGGCCCAGTATATGTCTCAGCATCCAGGAGGGCTTCATCCTCACAATGTCAGAGTGAGTACGTTAAGGGTCAGGACCCTCTCCTGGCTTGCCCACGGAAGGAGAGTTCTGAAACAGACTGCCTCACAAAGCAAAGTCCTATGATACTAAATAAGAGGATGGACATCACTGATATTCCAGAGAAAAGTTTTCTTTTTTTTTTTTTTAAAAAAAAAGGAAAGAAAGAAAGGAAAAAGAAAAAGAGTTGCTGAGTTGCCCCTTAAGATATGGAGCAATGTTTTCTGAGCAACCTAATGCTGTCAGTCATGGCCACATGCAAATGTGTCTTTAGATGAATAAACGAGTGAAGGAGAATTATACTAAAAAGAAAAAATGGAAGCTAGGCCATCGTAGAATAAATACCTTCTTCCTATCAGATTACTGTGGTCTATGATGAAGTCTGCAATACTTGTTCTAGCAGATCCTATTATATATGTGGCCCTAACTCCCATTTTTCCAGTCATTAGAATAGAAATAATAATAAACTTTTAACTAGCTATAATTCTACATCTGTTATAAATTTTAGAAACCATTTTTATTTCATACTTTTCATTCCCTAAGGTTTTATTGGCATTAATTAATTGATTGGCTCTTAAAATAACCATATGAAATTTGTATATGATGTATTTATTCATTTAACTAATGTTTATATATGTATTCATTTATTCATTCATTTAAGAAATATTTATTGAGTACTTAGTGCTGTAATAAGTTCTGGGGTTTCAATAATGAATAAGTTGTGTTTCTTATTTTCAATGAGCTTAAAGTCCAGTAAGATATATGAACTTAAATAGGTAGTGAGGGCCACCCTTCAAGCGACAGCAACGCAAGATGGCAGCCACCATGGGCTTGGGCAATTTATGAAAACAGAATATATAGCCTTAAAATAGAATGTGGACCTAAATACCCAGAAGCACTCCCCTTTGTAAGATTTGTAACAAAAATTAATATGAATGGAGTTAATAGTTCTAATGGAATGGTGAACCCAAGAGCCATATCAATGCTAGCAAAATGTCAGAATTCATATATCATCAAAGTTATCCTTCAAGAGCTTCAACGCCTAATGGTGTCTAAAGAAAATGTGAAACTCCCTCAGTTACCTGAAGGACAGTGTTACAGCAATTGATCAAAAAGAAAAATCACAGGCCCTTCCCTTTCCCCAACATTTGGTGTAAGCAGTCTTCATTTTCCACAGTAGTAAATTTTCTAAATATATCTTATAGACCTCAAAGTACTGGAAAGGAAGCTCCTATTCAAAGGAAATTTACCTTAAGATACTATAAATGATACTAATTTTTGTACATTTGAAATATATAAGTTACTAGCCTGGCACGGTGGCTCAGGCCTGTAATCCCAGTACTTTGGGAGGCCAGGGTGGGCGGATCATGAGGTCAGGAGTTTGAGACCAGCCTAGCCAACATGGTGAAACCCTGTCTCTACTAAAGATACAAAAAATTAGCCAGGTGTGGTGGCACATGTCTGTAACCCCAGCTATTCAAGAGGGTGAGGCAGGAGAATCGCTTGAGCCCAGGAGGCGGAGGTGCAGTGAGCAAAGATTGCACCACTGCACTCCAGCCTGGGTGACAGGGCAAGACTCCATCTCAAAAAAAAAAAAAAAATGTAAGTTGTGCTATAATAAATAAATAGGTGGTGAGAATCAAAGTGCTAAAGCCTATGGCCGTGGTAACTAGGAATACTGTGGGAACACATAATAAGGGAACCTAACCCAGTCTTGGAAGTAAGGTTTTGGAAAGGAATGTTTGAGGACAAAGGGTTGAGGAGAGTGAAAAAAAAAAAAACAAAAAAATTTAAAATACCAGTGAGCTGTGTGGAGAATGAGATAGGGAGCTAACTAGAGAAACCAAATAGGAATGTTTTGTGGTGTGTTAAGGACCCTGGTAAGGGTGAAGACCATTACATTATCTGCACAATCGTGGGATTTTTTTTTTTTATGGTAATGCTTGGCAATTTGAATAGAGGAGCAGAGAATGTAGACAAGTTGGATTGAGTCAGAGTTGAAGTTCTGCCAGACATACGAAAGGAAGAGACAGGTAGGCAAGAGAGTTGAAGAGATTATCAAGACAGAAGTTAAGGTGTTGGCCAGTGGTATCTAGTCTGAGTCTAATCTGAGGGAAGGAAGTGAAGATAAGCAGCTTGCTGATAGTTATGAAGTGAGTGGAAGGGTTCAAGGACCTGGAGGTGTTGATTAAATAGAACAATGGTTGGAGAAAGAATAACTGTGAGAGAGTGAGATTTTCAGGTTTGAGTAACTCTCACATAGCAGACACTATGCTAAATGCTTCGAACAAAACTAGACATAAAAGTCATGATCCCTGCCCTCAAGGGACTACAGCCAAAAACAAGAGATAAGAAATAGGCACCAATACTATTACAGTACACTTGTGTAGAATGTCAAGAAAGAAATATGATCTAGTACTATAGATGTGCAAGGGCATCAAAGATATCTTCTAGTTTTAAGAAATTTCAGATCTTAGGCCGGGCACAGTGGCTCATGCCTGTAATCTCAGCACTGTGGGAAGCAAGGTGGGTGGATCACGAGGTCGGGAGATCAAGACCATCCTGGCTAACGCAGTGAAACACCGTCTTCTCTACTAAAAAAATACAAAAAAAAAAAAAAAAATAGCCAGGCATGGTGGCAGGCACCTGTAGTCCCAGCTACTCAGGAGGCTGAGGCAGGAGAATGGTGTGAACCCAGGATGTGGAGTTTGCAGTGAGCCGAGATCCCGCCACTGCACTCTAGCATGGGTGACAGAGCGAGACTCTGTCTCAAAAAAAAAAAAAAAAAAAAAAAGAAGTTTCAGATCTTAAACACACTGTCAAGAGTCTGGAATAGGAGAGCATGTTACAGGGAGAGAAAATGTTTTCAGCAAAGTACAGAGTAGGGAAATAGAGGATATGTTCACGGAAGAGGACCCAAAAGTCATGGCTTGTTAGGGTTAGAGGAAACGCAGTGTTTTGCAATCTCCATGTTCCATTAGTGCGTTTTGAAATCAATATGGTGGTGAGCAACCTGCATTTTTAAAAATGAAATAAATAAATGAGAAGAGCATAGAAAATATTAGCATGCATTACATTTTGAAAGAACAAGTATTATTTTCTGCAACTTTTGCTCCAATTGTAACTGTACTTATATTTTTATGTATGGATGTGAATACCAGATACATATATATTTCTTACTGTAGACTGCAGTAAAAAAATCTTTAAAGCACTAGCCTGGTCTAACTTCCTTATTTTGCAGAAGAGAAATCCAAGATCTGAGAGGACAAACATTTTGCCTGAGGTTACAGAACCAACTTATGCCATTGCTAAAAGTGATTCTTAGTTAAAATTCTTTCCCACTAGTGCCATACTGCATTTCTAGTTCTGTTGACCTGAAATACAGAATATATTAGTGAAACAGCATACACAAGTCTGGGGAAATAGATTGGGTAGGTGGCTGAGAGCCTCATTTTCTAAGAAATGTGGACCTTGGGCGGGGTATGGTGGCTCATACCTATAATCTCAGCACTGTGGGAGGCCAAGTCAGGAAGATCACTTGTGCCCAAGAGTTCAGGACTAGCATGGGCAACATAGCAAGACCTCATCTCTACAAAAAATTTAAAAATCAGCTGAGCATGGTGGCATACACCTGCAGTCCCAGCCTCCTGGGAGGCTAGGTGGGTGGATCATTTGAGCCCAGGAGTTTGATTGAGGCTGAGGTGAGCCATTATCACAAAACTACACTCCAGCTTTAGTGACAGAGGAAGACCCTGTCCCTAAAAAAGAAAGAAATGTGAATTTTATTCCTTGGAGAGTACAGTCATTAGTCATTAAATTTGAGTTGAGAGAAAATAATATGATCAGAAGAAATTTATATCACTGTGGTCTGTAGGATGTATGAAAGGAAAGAAGAGACTGGAGTCAGGGATTCCATTTAAGAATTTTTTGTTTGTTTGTTTTGAGACAGAGTCTAGTTTTGTTACCCAGGCTAGAGTGCAGTGGCGCAGTCATGGCTCACCTCAGCCTCAAACTCCCAGCCTCAAATGATCTTCCCACCTCCGCCTCCCAAAGTGCTGGAATTACAGGTGTGAGCCAAAGAATTTATTGATGTGGCCTGGCCAAATGCTTCTCAAACTTCAGTGAGCAGACAAGTGACCGGAGACCTGACTCAGCAAGTCTGGGGTTAAACCTGAACCTCTGCATTCTAACATGAGCCAAGCTGATGGTGCTGGTCAAGAGCCAAGCACTGAGCAAGGATCTAGTTAGCAATTAGTAATCAAGTACAACATTATGGTAGTGACATTATGGTAGCAATTAGTAATCAAGTACAACATTATGGTAGTGAGAATGGAGAGGAATGTGAAAATCAGTAACAAAGAAGAGTTCACCTCTTGGTAATGTGAGCATGAGGAGGGAAAGGATGGGGCCAAACATAACTAGTTTTGAGTTTGACTGATGAGGAGAATTGTAGCTCTATTAACAGAAATAGGAGAAGAAGTTGGTTTGGAGAGAAAGAGGAGGAGTCCTGTTTCAGACATGTTGAGGTCCCAGGTGAGACAAGATCTCCAAAAGGAAATGAGCAGTAGGCAATCTAAAAGGAAATCTGTGCTCAGAAGCGAGCTGTGAGCTGGACGTGTAGATCTCAGGGTCTTCAGCACATAGAGTTTAGAAGACAAGGAATAGGCAACCAGAAGAGCAAATACACAAAGAGAAGAGGACTGATGATGAGACTTTTGCCTTTTGGGATGAGAAGAAGAACAGGAAATTAAGGAACGAAGGGAAGCAGCTTATAGGAATGCAGAGCATCTGGAAAAAAACACACACTGTCAGGGAAGTTAAGGGAAGAAGCAATTTCAAGAAGGAGGGTATGGTGGACAGTATTGCAAGCATCGGAAATACAGCTAAAAGTCATACTCTTGACTGCATTGACCTTGTGGATTTGTGAGGGACACACTAATAAATAAAGGAATTTATTGTGGGTATATGGAGGCACAAAGGAAGAGGTTATCCAAATCAAAGCAGGTGGGAGTAAGGATGAGTTCTCCAAAGTGGAGGCATCAGTGAATGTGGGAAGGGGCACAGAGCATCCATGCCCATCCCAGGCAATACTCCTCCAGAAGCCTCCATGAGAGTTCAGCTATCCAGAAGGTCTCTGTACTCTAATCTTTCTGGGTTTTGCAGAGGCTTCATTGTGTAGGCATGATTTATTAAACTATTGGCCACTGGTGATCAACTTAACCTTCAGCCCCTCTCCCCTCCCTAATCAGGTCTTGGTCTTTCCAGTGACCAGTCCCTATCCTAAAGCTACCCAAGGGTCTGCCAGCTATCAGTCAATTCTACAAAAAGACATCACTTTGGAGATTCTAAGGATTTTAGGAGTTGGCTGCCAGGAATCTAGTTGAAGATCAGACATATATTTCACAACATTACAGTCGTGCTATTTTATATCAGGAGCCATTAAATGGTTTTAAACAAAGAGGTGATAAATTCAGATTTTCTTTTTATAAAGCTTACACTGATGACAGTGTGGTGAATAGACTGGAATGAGGGCAATACATTTTTTTTGAAATGTTATATTCCCCTGACCCTACTTTCTCCTTGTTTTCTTCTACCTCTCTCCATCTACTCATTTCCTGAATGCTGGTGTCTATTAAGGTTCCAGCCTTGACAGTGAGGCTAATCAGAACCACAGTGGTACAGATGTGAGATGATGGTAGGAGAAAGTGGGCAGATATGAGACCAATTACTTAGCCAGAACTGATGGGAAAAACAAGAGTCAGCGATATCTTTTTCTGGATTTGAGTATTAAGATGGATAATGGTGCCATTCACTGTGATAGAGAATCAGAAAGAAAAATTTACTTTGGAGAGATACTGTGAATTGTGTTTTAGATATGCTAAGTTTGAGGTGATTGTGGGATTTACAGGCGAACTCCAGACTATGTGGGCCTAAAGTAGAAAGGCAATCTGAATTGGAGATAAAGATTTTGAAATCATCAGAATACAGTTGTCCATTAGAGCACTGTCAATGGGTAAGATAGCTAAGGGAGCATGTGTAGAATGAAAACAGAAGATCAAAGATGGAACCCTAAGAATATCAATATGTTATTATTTATTTTTTAAAAAAAATTTTATTTTAATTAATTAATTTATTTTTTAGATGGGAGTCTCTGTTGCCCAGGCTGGAGTGCAGTGGCGCAATCTCAGCTCACTGCAACCTCCGCTTCCTGGGTTCAAGCAAGCCTCCTGCCTCAGCCTCTCGAGTAGCTGGGTCTACAGGCACGCCCCACCTCGCCCGACTAATTTTTGTATTTTTAGTAGAGGCGGGGTTTCACCATGTTTGACAGGCTGGTCTTGAACTTCTGACCTTAAGTGAGCCACCTGCCTTGGCCTTCCAAAGTCCTGGGATTGCAGGTATGAGCCACTGTGCCTGGCCTATTTTTATTTTTTATAGAGATGAGGTCTTGCTGTGTTGCCCAGGCTGGCCTCGAACTCCTGGACTCAAGCACTCCTCCTGCCTTGGCCTCCCAAAGTTCTGGGATTACACGTGTGAGTCCCTGCGCCTGGCCAGAATATCAATATATTAGATATCAGTAGAAGTAGAATCTATAAAAAGAACAGCCAGAGGGGTAGAAAAAAAATTGGGAGATTGTGGAACCAAAAGAAGAGAGCAGCGCCTCAGGAAGGAAGGCTTGGTCTATGATGCCAAATCTTGCAAAGATAAGGAATGAGAGGTATCCATTGGATTTCATAGGAAAAGTTATAGGAAACCATGGTAAAAAACACTGTGAATGACACAATCATTGCAAAAGCATTTTTATAGGGGGATGAATTTTGTATTTCAGAGGACAAACAGTTCCATACAATGGCAAGATCTAGTGTGTGACCACCCGAGTTAGTGTCTGAAGTGGACTGGAGAAGCAGATCATTGGAGCTGAGGTTGGCTGGAGCTGAGGTTGGCTAGAGCTGTTCTCATGGGCACTAATGTCATAGAGGCAACAGCTGTGATCCAAGTGCCCACATCTTCAGTGAATGACAGAGAGTGACTGAGAGTTCAGTGAATGACCGCTAAAAGAAGAGTAATGGAAGATGTCACTGGATGGCATTAAAATCCGAGGGACAGGGGTTTTTACTTCAAAGTAGAGCAGTAATGGTTTTGAAGTGGTAGTGGGGAAAAGGGAGGCAGCTTATGACACTTGTCAGTGGTCAAAGGTATGAGGAAATTATAGAAAAACTAATATCCACTTGAGAATACTATAGGGAAGCAGTGAGCTCAAGGTCTCATTTAAGGAAAGGAGCCAGAAGGAAATTCACCAGAGGTTAGCTTTTAGGTAGTTTTTAAAGCAGGACTGAGGAATGGAGAGTAAACAGTGAAAAGGTTTGGGAGAGAGAGGAGCAATAGATACGAGGCTAAACAGGAAGCACAGAGCAGAATGGAGATGAGCATGTTGGGAGGAAAAGGAATAGTCGGAGGCTTATATTTTGAGTTGTGACCAAGGAAGGCAGGGTGGGAATGCTAGTGAGGTTATCTTGTTTCGTATTTCTAGTAGAATGAGTCCCAGGGATTCCAGGCGGATGGAAGGACTCAGGCTTCCCTACAAGGAGTTGGCTAACGGATCTCATTGGTTTTTGAGTAACTCCTGGCCCAGATGGCACTAGTTCAATGGAATTATTTTGTTCCCCCAAACCTTATTGAGTTGGAAACAGGTCTAACCCCTGGGATTTGGGAAGGCTTTCTGGAAAGAGTCACCCGCAGTCTGGCTGATGTTGAACTGTGCAGACGCCATCATATTTCGTTATGTTAGGATGCAGTAACTGGTGAAGCTTCTGCAGTGTTGAAGGAAGAATCCAGGTTGGGAGGGATGAAAGGGTGAGTGGGTCGTGAGGTTTGTCAGCACAAAAGTTTTGAGAAATGTGGTTATAAAATGCCATACCTTAATGCTGCAGTGCTTTACCACTTACAAATGCCTGTAGACGTATCTGGCAGAGAGGAAAGGGGTTGAATGGCAAGAAGGTGGAAAGTGACTGTGGCTAATTAGTGAGAACAGTCTACATTTGGGACATAAAAGGCATTTCAAGCTGACCTACTAAGAAGTTCTGTCTCTGACTCAGCCAGCTGGCTCCCTCCTTCCCTCTCATGTTTTCATTTTCTGTCTTTTCTCTAGTTTCTCAGGATGGTATAGTGGAGTCAGACAAGTCTGAATTTGAGTCTTGGCTCTGACTCTTCCTAGACATGTTTTTAAAGTTACATTGAGCCCCATTTTTCTCTGTAAACTGAGGATAAGCATGCTATTCCAAAGGCTGTATCCTTCACTGGTCACCAACTTCCTGTCTTCTATCTACCTGTCTTCATCTTCCTCTTTCCCTAGTCCTGCATATTGAAAAACTTTTTTTTTTTTTGAGATGGAGTCTTGCTCTGCCACCCAGGCTGGAGTGCAGTGGCGCAATCCTGGCTCACTGCAACCTCTGCCTTCCAGGTTCAAGCAATTCTCCTGCCTCAGCTTCCTGAGTAGCTGGGATTATAAGCAGATGCCACCACACCCAGCTAATTTTTGTATTTTTAGTAGAGATGGAGTTTCACCACATTGGCCAGGCTGGTCTCGAACTCCTGACCTCAGGTGATCTGCTCGCTTCGGCCTCCCAAAGTGCTGGGATTACAGGCATGAGCCACTGGGCCAGTCTGAAAAACATATTTTTAAGCACATACTATGGTATCTTCTTGTCTTTTACCTGGAATTTAAGCTGGTTCTTTGTATTGTCTTTTCCATGAACACATTTATATTTATAACCAATCAGAAGGTTTAAATGTCAGTGTAGGAATTTTGTGCTGTGGAAGCTTCGTGGCTTGGTGAATGGTAAAATGAATAGTGTGTGTATATTTGAAGCACCAGGAAGACAAAATGCTGGGAAGATTCATGGAATCAGTAAACATTTGACTAGGAGTCAGAAGAAATTTTTTAAATTCTTAAATGGTTTATGAACCTGATGTGGTAGCTACATGAAACCTGCACAGCTGCAGGTGTGCTACGGCAGGTAAACTCCCCATGCTCCTGCTTCCATTGGACCATTTGGCTCCAATGTCTCCAGGTCATTGTTAGGTCAGTAGTGGTCCTAGCATCTCTGAAGGTCCTAGTTTTCTAAGATGCTGTTGAAAAAGAGGATTAATCCACATAACTCTGCATCTGCCATTTTGCCCATGTCCCAGGAATGCTAGGCCCAGCCCTTCCTTTCTGAACTGCCAGAACATGTTCTCAGTTGACATAGGTCTTTATAAATACTGATGTTGGTGTTTGAATTCTCAATTGCCAATGGCACTGGAAAATAGCAAAAGATACTTGGAATACTAAGCTTTCTTTTTATCCCGTAAGTTTCCATAATGGTGGGAACCTAGTAATGGCTTTGGTTTCGGTGCCTCATAACCACATGAAATACTTTTAAATTGGGGCTTAGCATGTGTTTTTCCCTTTTATTTCTCCACCACTACCATTTACCCTTTCTCCCTTCTTCCCCCTACAATTTATTCCTTATTCTTTTTTGATTTCCTTTTTTGAGGGGGAGTCTAACTTCTTTTGGTCTCTCTTCCCTTTTCATCGTACTATGTATTTCCCTTGTTTTCAACTTTGAATTTAAGACTTTAAAAATAGGTTTAAGAAGATAAAGATTTCTTTATTTTCTAATACCATCTAAAGATATATTTTTTAGTGTGGTCTCCTTGTGTTGTGTTTTTAAAAGGGTTTCATATCAGAGAGCCTGGAAAACTTAAGCAGTTGTAAACTTTAGAATATCATTTCCAGGTCAACTTTGATCTTATATGCCAAGTTCATCGGTGGGGAAAAAAATTAAATCTTTCACATCTAAATCAATAACTAGTGTTCCAAAGGAAACTTCAAAGTTTCACTTTAGATTTTTAAAGAAGGGTAATTCCTTCAGTATCAAAGAAATGAGATGTCAGGAAAAGCCAGATTCCCTTTGTTTAGGACACAGTCTAGTTACTTGACTTTCCTTGTCCTTTTTCTTCCCCCTCTGAATGTAAAATTCTTCTTCTTCTTCTTCTTCTTTTTTTTTTTTTGGCTCTCAAGAGACACTTTTACTATATTCTTTGAGATGACTGTTTTTGATTTAGAGGCAAAATCAGCACGTGGTGGCTCAAATCTCCTTATGGATAGTGTTTCTTCCTTCCAGCTTTTCATGTTTCAACTTTTGCGGGGCCTGGCATACATCCACCACCAACATGTTCTTCACAGGGACCTGAAACCTCAGAACTTACTCATCAGTCACCTGGGAGAACTCAAACTGGCTGATTTTGGTAAGTCGCCCCTTGGGTCTCATTCTGGGCTGTGAACAATGACGCTTTTGTGTGCACTTGTTTAAGCATCGACTGGGCCTGGCCTTTGAAAACTGGAGGCCTGAGAACATGATGCTTTGTGAGGATATCAAACTACCATAAAGGAAGTGTGAGGCATGAAACAGGGAGGGATTGGTAGCTTTCTAGGATTCCACCAGGTCCCAGTTTAGTCAGATGGCCAAAAGCTGGGCACCCCTACTGCCTCATTGCCAGTTTTGATATAGAGACATTGGTAGAGTAAATGGTACTTAGTAAGTTTTCCTGAATCTAAGTGAATATACAAATTATATTTGAATAGATCGAGATTATCCCAAGATGATAAAGAGGCTAACCCCAGATTGCAGCATGGACTCCTGTCAGGATGGAGACTCCAGGACACTTGTTCCTGCTCTCCTACCTTCTTTATATAGGTGTGAGATGCAAAGTTTTGTTCCCATTAAAGTGAAGCAGATTTCCTCTAAGTATCACTGTATCTTTCCATTTTAGCATTTATCACAGTTTATAGTTGTATTCACACACACAAATACATGCATACACACAAATATATGCACATGTGTGCACACACCCACACGCACAAATATATATAGATTTGCGTGATGATTTTGTCTCAACTTGACTGTAAGCATAATGAGGGCACCCTGGGTATGTTTTTGCTTATCATTTTATCCCTCGTGCCTGGTACCATAGTAGGTGCTTAATAAATACTTGTTGAAAAACTGGCTCTATGTGAGCTAAGGAACCAGTCTTCTCTGTTTGGCAGATGCCAAATGGTGATACTATCACTGCAGTATTTATTCTGAGATGGCAGCTTTTATCCTGACATGTAAGCATTTAACAGATATTTGTTTATCAATTCTCCACAATAGCAAACTCATCTATTGAAGTTTTTTTTTGCAATTCTGTGAGATAAACAGCTGACTGACAGAAAGACTCATTTTGCAGAACAGCACTTAGAAATTCATCTAAGGTCCTACCAAACTAATTAATTTGGATGATTTATCTACTAAACTGGGCTTTCCTGGAGTGCCAAAACGGAAAGTGGCCATGTTAGTCATAAACTGAGCTCAGTTTCTGTTACAGAGACCCAAAATTACAGAGGTATAACACGCTAGAAACTTAACTTTCTCTTGCAACACAGTCCTGAACTAAGCGGGCAGAGCATATATGGTGGCCCCATGCTGTCTTCACCCAGGCTGCTTCTGTCACGTGGCTCCACCATCCCCCATTGCATGTTTCAAGATGGCTGCCACCTCCTGCTCATCACAGCCTGGAGGAAGGAGAAAAGGGAAACAGAACCCTTAACCCCTCCACTAAGGCACGATCTGGAAGTTCACATATCACCTCTTTCATATAATATAGGCAAGAACTTAAGTCACCTGACCACACTCAGCTGCCAAGAAGGCCACATCTAGCTGAAAAGCAGGCCAAAATTTGAGAAATTCACTTAAAGAAGTGATAGACAAGAGTCAAAATAGTGATTAGTTCTACTAAAAGCACCTAAATTTGTGTGTTATTTTTTTTAATGGTGTTTACCTCGGTCCAGTGCATCAAGGTGCAAGCCAAGGTCCAGAACAATGGGTTTTATGCTTTTCCCTTTTGGACAGGTCTTGCTCGGGCCAAGTCCATTCCCAGCCAGACATACTCTTCAGAAGTCGTGACCCTCTGGTACCGACCCCCCGATGCTTTGCTGGGAGCCACTGAATATTCCTCTGAGCTGGACATATGGTAAGAGTGGTGCCAAGAAAATGGAGAAAGTGTGAGTCATCCTACTCACGAGGGTTGCTTTATCATCCACATTATATTTTAATAATAGTTCTAATAATGGCAATCACTAATATACATATATATTTTTGAGATGGAGTCTCACTCTGTTGCCCAGGCTGGAGTGCAGTGGTGTGATCTCGGCTCACTGCAACCTCCGCCTCCCGAATTCAAACGATTCTCCTGCCTCAGCCTCCTGAGTAGCTCTACTAAAAAAATTCTAATATTTATATACAGAAACATAAAGTACTTTCAGAGATACATCTCATTTGATTCTTCCAATTATTCTACAACCTTTTACTGTTGAACTGAGACCCACAGAGTTCTTGCCAAGGCATCTTCTGAATCGAACACTCTTTCTTTTTATTTTATTTTACTTTTTGAGGTTGGGGTCTCACTAGATTGTCCAGGCTGGTCTTGAGCTCCCATACTGAAGCAGTCCTCCCACTTCAACCTCTTGAGTAGCTGGGACTATAGGGTTACACCACAGCACTCTGGCAATCTCATGCTCTTTCTTTCATGCCTTTCCTCCTAGCTCCTCTCTTTAATCCTTTGCCTTGTCTCCTCCTTGACACCTTATCCTCAGAGAAACAAACATACATCCCCAAACCACAGACACACAGATGTGCACACACGTGCATGTGCATGCACACACATCTGCATGAACATACTTACACATACCCAAACATAGTTCAGAGCCTGGTTTAGGGGGGGAAAAAAAAAAGACCGAGCTTCAAGACACCCGATTTTCATGCCAGTTCGATTTCTAATCAATTAACTCTGGATTCTGTTATCTTGAAAAAGTCATGTATCCTCTCTGTGTCTATGTTTCTCCATTTTAAAAAACGAAGGTAATAAACTCTCCCCATCTGAGTTAAATGGAGCTATAGTACAAGTATAAGAACCAAATAGGTGACTGGGCATGCGGCTTAGGCCTGTAATCACAGCACTTTGGGAGACCAAGACTGGAGGATCAATCGCTTCAGCCCAGTTGTTTAAGACCAGCCTGGATAGCACAGTGAGATGCCGTCTCTACATTTTTATTTTAAATTAGTCAGGTGTGATGGCTAATTAAACACTTCAGGAGGGCTGAAGTAGGAGGATCTCCTGAGCCTGAGAAATTGAGGCTGCAGTGAGTCTTGATGGTACCCCTGCAATCCAGCCTGGGTTACAGAGTGAGACTCCGTCTAAAAGAAAGAAAGAGAGAACGAGAGAGAGAGAGAGGGAGAGAGGGAAAGAGGAGAGGGAGAGGGGAGAGGGGGAGAAGGGAAGAAGGGGGAGAGGTGGGGGACGGAGGGAAGGAGGAAGGAAGGAAGGAAGGAAGGAAGGAAGGGAGGAAGGAATCCAGATAGGTGCTCTCAAGTAAAGCCACAGAGTTGGGGAGGCTCTAAGGTTAATGGGGTGCAATAGTGAGCTCTCAGACACTCATCATCCTAGAATGGCAGTGTTATTTTTTCTGGATCATATTCCTGGAGACCTCCCAGTCATCTGGGGGCCACTGTTAGACATGTGATGACTTTACAGACACAGCCAACTCTCCAAAGGTAATGAAATATATGAATCTCTTTCAGTACCATGGAAGAAAGGGTTTATATAAAAACACAAAGCCCTATTTTCAAAAATCCATAATTGATTTTAAAAAATTAAATCGTGTCCTAAAAGACTAAGCTAAGCTTTTAGATCTCCCAAAGAATTAAGAAAGGTTGCAGACATTTTTCTCCAGTGTAAGTCATTGATTTCTGATATCCGGCACAATTTCTAGAAATATCATGTGCTAGTCAAAACCTTCCTGAAACTGTCAGCTCACACTGCTCAGCACTGTCACTTCAAAGGACTCCGGCAGGCTCTGGCTGACTCAGCTCTTAATGATAGCTTCCTGATTATGTTTCACAGACATAGTGAAACTTCTACCCATCAATTTTAAACTATATTTTATTATGGAATATTTAAAACATTCAAAAGTGTATATAACATATATGTAGATCAGTGATTCTCAACCAGGGAGCAATTTTGCTCTGCAGGGGACATTTGGCAATGCCTGAAAACATTTTTTGTTTTCACAGCTGGGGGTAGGGGGGTGGGGGTAGCACTGGCATCTAGTGGGTAGAGACCAGGGATGCTGCTAAACATCCTACAGTGCAGAGGACAGGCCCCTGCAACAAAGATTTATCCAACCCAAAACGTCTGTAGTGTCAAGATTAAGAAAGCTGATGTAGATTAAGAAGTTTAATTTACTTTTAGAGACAGGGTCTCCCTTGGTTGCCCAGGCTGGAGTACAGAGGTGAGGTTGTCTCACAGCAGCCTCCAATTCCTGGGCTCAAGTGATCTTCCTGCCTCAGCCTCCTGAGTAGCTGGGAATACAGGTGTGTGCCACCACACCTGGCTAATTAAAAAAATGTAGAGAGAGAGAGTCTCATTTTGTTGCCCATGCTGGTCTCAAACTCCTGGCTTCAAGAGATCCTCCTGCCTTGCTTCCCAAAGTGCTGGAATTACAGGTATAAGCCACCACGCCCAACCAATTCAGAAGCTTAATAACATGAGCTCCATAACCTGCTACCCAGTGTAACAACTAGAACATAATCCGTACTGTCCTATCAACTGTGTCCCTTTCCCTTAACCTGCCCCTCCACTAGAAGGCCTTTACCTGATTTTTTTTTCCTTTTCTTTGGTCAGTATTCTCTTACATCTTTTTAAAATAATCCTTTTGCATTTTAGAGGTATTCTAAAGAATTTTTTTGTTTTACTTGATTTTGAGGTTTTATAAAAATGATGTTATATTGCTTTTAGTCTTCTGTGACTTGGTTTTGTTTCATTCAATATGTTACATGTTTCTAAGATTCATCCATGTTGATCTGTTTCGCTATACTTTATTTTCTGTTAGTGAATATTTCAGATATATATATATTTTTTGTGTGTATGTGTGAGATAGAGTCTTGCTCTGTTGCAGTGGCTTGATCTCGGCTCACTGCAACCTTCGCCTCCTGGGTTCAAGCAATTGTCGTCTCTCAGCCTTGCGAGTAGCTGGGATTGCAGGTGTGCCCCACCATGCCCAGATCATTTTTGTATTTTTAGTAGAGATGGTGTTTCACCATGTTGGCCAGGTTGGTCATGAACTCCTGACCGCAGGTGATCCACCTGCCTTGGCCTCCCAAAGTGTTGGGGTTACAGGTGTGAGCCACCGCACCCGGCCTATGTTGCCTTTTTGAACAAAGTTCTGAATTATAATATTACTGACCTTATCACTCTTTTCTTTTATGGGTAGCTCTTTTTGCTTCGTGTTTAAAAATTCCTTCCTTCCCTGAGGTCAGAATGATTTTGTCCAATACATCATCATTATTATTATTATTATTATTATTATTATTATTATTATTTTGAGATGGAGTCTTACTCTGTAGCCCAGGCTGGAGTGCAGGGGCGCCATCCGGTCTCACTGCAACCTCCGCCTCCTGGGTTCAAGCAATCCCCCCACCTCAGCCTCCCGAGTAGCTAGGATTACAGGCATGCACCACCATGCCTGACTAATTTTTTTGTACTTTTAGTAGGGACCAGGTTTCACCGTGTTGGCCAGGCTGGTCTGGAACTCCTGACCTCAAGTGATCCCCCTACCTTGGCCTCCCAAAGTGCTGCGATTACAGGTGTGAGCCACCACCCCTAGCCTGTCCAATACATTCTTTTAAAGATTGTAAAGTTTCTTCTTTCACTTTAAATCTTTAATACATTGAAATTGACTTGTATTTGCTAAACAGTTGTTTCACACTAGTTTCTTCAGTGATGTGCCATGCCAAATCTCCTTTATATCAAGTTTTCATAAATACATAGGTCTGTTTCTGTGCTCTCTGTTCTGCCAATTTGTCTGTTTTTGTACCAGTGCCACACTGTTAATGTCTATAGCTTTGCAATAATACTTGGTATCTTGTAGGCCAAGTCTCCCAGCCTATTTCATCTTCTTCAAGAGTGTTTTGGCTATATTTCTCTTCTGATTTTTCATATAAATTTTAGATTTAATGTTTCAAGTTTCATGAAAAATGCTCCTGGGATTTTCATTGGAATTGCATGGTAATTATAGAACAATTTGTAGATAATTTACTTCTTTATAAAACAGTATTGTCCTCCAATTTTTTAACATGGCATATTGCTTCACCTGTTTAAGTTATTTTTAAATGACTTTTAATAAAGTTTTATAACCTTCTCTTGAAGGTCTGACATATCTGAAACAAAGGTTCTTGTAAGTCTATTTCATTGTTTATTGTTTCTTTTTGTTCTTACATATGGTATCTTTTTTCCTATGTATGTTCATTTGTTTTGGACAGTGATATGCTGATTTGCCTTGGAATTTTATTTGTGAGAGTTCTTTGATGACTTGAATGAAGTGCGTTCCCTCAGAGAGGATTTGCATTTAATGATGCCAGATATAGCATATATTTTAAATGAAATGTATTATTATATTTTACATAAATGTTGGTCTACTACCCAGACCCTGATTTCTTAATAACGTTTTCTGTTAAAAAGAACTTGGATTCTTTGAATAAATGACTGATTCTAAAGCTGGGGCAGAGAATGTACAAGATGAGCCTGGAGCATCTTGTTGGGCCAGAAAATTTCCTTACAAAGTAATAAAAAAATGATAGGAATATGTCAAAAGGACATGGGAAGCAACTTGAAGAGGCTTCTGCTGGTTAAATCTGGGACAATTTGAGCATCAAAGTAAATAATGAGAGTAATGGATTATAATCTGTTGAATAAAATAAGATAGCTAGCTTCCTGGCTAGTTAGATAAGAAGGGAAGCTCACCGGATGCAGTGGCTCACACCTGTAATCCCAGCACTTTGGGAGGCCAAGGTGGTGGATTACTTGAGGCCAGGAGTTCAAGACCACTCTGGCCAACATGGTGAAACACAGTCTCTACTAAAAATACAAAAAATTAGCTGGGCCTGGTGGTGCACGCCTGCAATCCCAGCTTCTCAGGAGACTGCAGTGAGCTGAGATCACGCCAGTGTACTACAGCCTGCCTGGGCAACAGAGTGATAGCCTAAGCTTCTCCTGACAGAATAATGTCAACTAATAACTGGATTGAAAATGACAGTTAGAAAATCACTATTTTATAACCAGTATAGTAGTATTTGGTAGAAACAAGAATAATTAATGCTAAAGTAGAGGGGGAAAGTTTGATGAGGAATAAGATATTTACATAGTCTCAAAGTACCTTTCACAAATTACTTGTTAATCACAAAGGGAAAAAATGGTAACTTTACAGTAGAGAAATTTGGCAGACAATATCTTGCCCAAGTGATTAAAGTTAATATAATGAATAATGGGACTGACTATATAATATCATTTATGTGGTATTTCTGTTGGGGGGAAGCATAATCTGAATCTAATCATGAGGATACATCAGATAAACCTAGTTTAAGGAACATTCTGCAAAGTAACTGGCCTGTACTTATTAGAAGTGTTAAGATTTTAAAAGATAAAGACTGAGGAACTGTTCCAGATTAAAGGAGACTCCAGAAACATGCCAACTAAATGTAATGCATGGTCCTAGGTTGGATCTTGGGGCAGATAGTGCTCTAAAGAATACTGTAGGAACAATAGGTGAAATTTATTCTAATTTATTCTAAACAATTAGAAATTTATTCTAATTGTTTAGAAACAATAGGGACTGTGGATTAGATAGGGGTATTGGATGAATGTTAAATTTCCTGATTTTGATTAATTGTACTGTTGTTATGTAAGAGGATACTTTGATTCTCAGAAAATACCAACATAATTATTTAGGGATGAAGAGTCATGATATCTACAATTTACCCCCTAACGCTTCAGAAAAGATATAGACAGATATATAGATAGATAGATAAAATAATGAAACAAAAGTGACAAAATATTGGCAATGACTGAACTTGTTTGGAGGATATAAGAGAGTTCTTTATACTGCTGCAACTTTTCTATAAGTTTGAAATTATTTCAAGGTTAAAAGTTGCCTCCAAATTGCGAAATCCTGTTTCATCACAGATAGTGTGAGACGCACTAGCCTAACATGTGATCAGAATTTGTAATTTCATAACACACAGAATGTGTGTTTGAGAAGAATGTGTGTGTCCGCCCAATTGTTGAGTGCTATTTTTTG
Organism: Piliocolobus tephrosceles; assembly: GCF_002776525.5. Lineage (NCBI taxonomy): Eukaryota > Metazoa > Chordata > Mammalia > Primates > Cercopithecidae > Piliocolobus > Piliocolobus tephrosceles. The sequence continues at coordinate 88,210,365 of NC_045444.1, forward strand.
TTTGTTTGTTTGTTTTGTTTTGTTTTGTTTTTGAGACAGAGTCTCACTCTGTCTCCAAGGCTGGAATGCAGTGGCTCTATCTCGGCTCTCTGCAACCTCCACTTCCCGGGTTCAAGCGATTCTCCTGCCTTAACCTCCCGAGTAGCTGAGATTACAGGCGCACACCATCACGCCCAGCTAATTTTGTATTTTTAGTAGAGATGAGGTTTTGCCATGTTGGCCAGGCTGGTCTCGAACATTAGACGTCAGGTGATCCACCTGCATTGGCCTCCCAAAGTGCTGGGATTATAGGCGTGAGCCACCGTTTTTACATATGTTCAAAAATTCAAGATTGCCGTTTGTGTTATCCAAATCTTCTTTATATTATTTTCGTCTTTTTAACCTACCAATGAAAGATGTGTTGAAATCATTCACTATATTGTTGATTTGTCAGAATTCTATCCACTTTTGCTTTATATGCTTTGAAGTTATTTTCATTAAGTGCGAGTAAATTTAAGACTGCTCATTATTCCTTTGTGCACTTTAGTTACCACTTTCAGAATAATTTTCCTTTCTCCTGAAATACATCTTTTAGAGTTTTTTGTGTGTGTATGTAGGCCTGCTGGTGGCAAATTCTGTTTTTGTTTTCAGAAGATAAACTCTAATTATTGAAAGATAGTTGTGTTGGGGATGTGATTCTAGATTGACAGTTGTTTCTCTCAGAACTTTGAAGATGTCATCATTCCTCTTCTTTGTCTTCCTTTGTTGCTGTCGAGGAGTTTGCTTTTAGCCTTATTACTTTCCTTTTGCAAGTGATCTCATTTTCTCTGGATGTTTTAAAGACTTTATTCTTTGCCTTTGTAATTAGGCAGATTTCTCTAGGAGGTGTCTAGTGTGGATTTCTTTTTTACTTACCCTGCTTGGTATATCTTGTGCTTCTTCCATTTATGAATTCATGTCTTTCATCAGCCATTTTCTTTTTGAATATTGACTCTATTCTATTCTCTGTCTGTAGAGCTCCAATGAAAGACTATTAGATCATATTCTTCTGTTATCCATTTCTATTCTCTCCTTCATATTTTCCATTTCCTTAACTTTCTGTGATGCATTCTGGGTAATTTCTTCAGCTCATCTACCAGTTCTTTAAGTCTCTCTTAAACCATGTATTATGTTGGTGCAAAAGTAATTGTGGTTTTTGCCATTGAAAGTAATGGCAAAACCATAATTACTTTTGCACCAACCTATATCTCTTACCTGTTTACCGCATATACAAAAATGTATGTTATTCCATGGATAAGTGTTTCATGAATTTAACCATGAGCAACAATGACACTTACAATATAAAAATGCAATTATAAGTTAAAATTATTGTTACTCTTATTGATTCCATTTGATTGTTGTTTGCCTGGTAAAACTAAAATTGTAATGTAGAAATACAACAATATGCATCTTCCATTGAGCTCACTATATTTGTTTACCCTCAAAGTAATTGCTAGACCTTGGGTGTTTACACTGAGATCCCTCTCCTCCCATTTTTTTCTCTTTCTTTTCAGAGTGATAAGAGGGGAAGTGAGAAGGGAGAAGATTTCCAGTTGGCAAAGAATGAAAAAGAAAGAAAAATAATCCTATTCTGTTAGGCCATGCAACCCCATAGGGTCCAAAGTGAATGCCTTTGTAGGAGGTAGATGACACTTGGTGAGCATTGGTACCTCTGTCTTAAAGAAACCAATTATAACCCGTAGTGCAGAGCCTCTCCTTCACAATGAGGCCTGGTGGCAGCAGTGTCAGTAGGGGGCCAGAGCAAATAAACAGGGGCTCTAGTTAATTATGGAAAACTTGCAACTAGGACATATTGGTTATTCCCAATGCTCCCAACCAACATTCTCTCATCTTCCAACATCTTTTCTTCTCTCTCTTTCTGCTACCTTTTCAGACCTTAAAAGATTCCATTAGGGACTTTAGTGAGAAAAACGCAATATTTTAGGATTATTAAATGGTGTGGTTTTTAGTTTTTTCATATTGTGTTAAAATATACATAAAATTTACCATTCATCACCATTTTCAAGTGTACAATTCAGTGGCATTCAGTACATTCACATTATTATTGTAACCATCACCACTGTCCGTCTCCAGAACTTTTCATCATCCCAAACTCAAACTCTGCATGTATTAAACGATAATTTCCCATTACCCCCTCTCCTCAGCCCCTGGTAACCATTATTCTACTTTTTATCTTTACAAATTTGACTATTCTTGGTACCTCATATAAGTGGAATCCTACAATATTTCTTCTGTGTCCAGCTTGTTTTGCTTAGCATAACATTTTCAAGGTTCATCCATGTCATAGTACACTGAGTTTTCAAGAAGCATTTATTTCAGTACACAAGGTCGTCTATTCAGTATCAGTTTCAGGCAGCTGCTGGTTTTAGGACTAGAGAAAGTTGTCTCTGCCTAACAGATCCTTTACTGTCAAATTTCTTGCTGCAAACTTCCAAATATAAAAAGAGTGGTCTAGAGAAAAGCAAGTGAGAATGTCATGTCACTGCCATATATTACGTTATTCTGAATTAACTTCAACAGTAAAAAATGAAATACTGATTAATTTCTCCCAACAACATTTTGATATGCTCCTTGCACCTCCAAAAAGACTAAAACTCCTGAGATGGTTTTTTTCTCCAGGGATTGCCTAAGGAATCTGAGGAATCTTTCCCCCTCTTATGGAAGAATTTGTTCATGCTCAGAATAGAGAAAAAGTAGAAGGAGAACCAGAAAGAGGAGAAAACATGTAAGCAGTTTCCTCTAACTTGACTGAAGGACCACAGTTGGAACAATAAAATGATCCAGTGCTTCTCTCCCTTCTGGAAGGGTTTAATGTTTGATGTCACCAGGTCTTTTCTCCCTTGCATATGCATTTCCCCTTCATCTACACGGGCTGCCCCAGGGGTATCTCCACAGAGCAGATATCCTCAGAGAAGCTTAAAGATATGTAGGGTAAGAGGAGCCCCAGGAATGAAGATTTAAGAACAAAATAGAAAAATAAAAGGAAGTAGAAGCTAGTTCCCCATCTGGACTTGAATGTTCAGAATATTTAAAATGTTTGCTTTAACAATAGTCTGTGGTGGGCAAAATAGATGATAGTCACATGACTTGTATTCTTAAGGGTAAGAAGCAAATTAAAAAAAAAAAAACAGTTCTGAACAGAAATGAAAAAAATAAGATAAATTGCATAGTTTTGTTTGTATGTTTGTTTGTTGTTTGTTTGAGATGGAGTCTGGTTCTGTCACCCAGGCTGGAGTGCAGTGATGCGATCTCGGCTCACTGCAACCTCCGGCTCCCCAGTTCAAGCAATTCTCCTGCCTCAGCCTCCTGAGTAGCTGGGATTACAGGGACACACCACCATGCCAGGCTAATTTTTGTATTTTTAGTAGAGATGGAGTTTTGCCATGTTGGCCAGGCTGGTCTTGAACTCCTGACCTCATGATCCGCCCACCTTGGCCTCCCAAAGTGCTGGGATTACAATGCTTACACCTAGAACAGATCTGTCACCTTTCAAACTTACAATGTGGACTTATTTTGTTTTCAATGCATTGATATTTATGGTACCTATGGATAGTCCATGTACTGAAATAAAATTGATTTAGGAATTTTGTAAGTGTTCTAAAGGCATGCACAAGTGCAGACATACACACACACTATATATATATAGTGTGTGTGTGTACGTGTGTGTGTATAAATGAGTAACCTTAGACTTAGATTTGTTAGATAAGGAAGGTTTCAACCTTCTCCAAAATGCAAATGGAGAATTTCAAGCATATAAACCAAATATTGGCATTATATCTCTGGAACACAAACATCTTATGTTACTTTATGGTACTTATATAATGGCCTGAGTGCTCTAGTTTTTGCCAATATATTTTACATAATTTTGTATACAATTTTAGTGGTATAGAAGGTAAATGACACGACACTAAGGAATTGTGTAACAAAATGACTTCTTGGTTCCCTACAGCTGTAAGTATGAAAACACATCGGCCAGGCACGGTGGCTCATGCCTGTAATCTCAGCACTTTGGGAGACCAAGGCGGGTGGATCACAAGGTCAGGAGATCGAGACCATCCTGGCTACACGGTGAAACCCCGTCTCTACTAAAAATACAAAAAAATTAGCCGGGCATGGTGGTGGGCGCCTGTAGTCCCAGCTACTAGGGAGGCTGAGGCAGGAGAATGGTGTGAACCCGGGAGGCGGAGCTTGCAGTGAGCCCAGATTGCTCCACTGCACTCCAGCCTGGGCAACAGAGCAAGACTCCGTCTCAAAAAAAAAAAAAAAAAAAAAAACACTATGAAAAGGCAACAAGCTTATTCCAGGCAATGGAAGGCTTTTTGGGGGAGAAAAGAAAGTGAATTACAGGTTTAAACCTAGGAATGTCATTTTTGGAACGTTGTTTAAAATGTTTTCAATCCTTCTAGTGGTTTGTGAGCTCCTGGGGTTTCTAGAAGGTGTTTGGGAACTGGATAGTGGGTTAGTTCATGCCTTTAAAAGCCAATACATTTCCATTTCTACTTTATAACCAAGTAATAAGCCAATTATGTATGTATTTTATATACACAGACACGTATTTATTTTTACTTCAAAACAAAATGGTTTGAGGCCTTTCAAGAAAGTGCAAGTGGAGAAGTCACGGGGGGCAGGGTGAAGACCACTTGGTGGTGCCCACGAACTAGGTTTCTCCGTTGGCTTATCTCTTAGTGGATCATTGCTAGCAACCAGGGTGTTTTTAAGCATTTGACAGTTTTCCATCACTTTTATTCACCTTCATATATTGTTTCATTTATATCCTTAATATCTCTTGTTTTAAAGACAGGAGACAAAAAGAACATGGATATTTAAATACAAGTTATTGAGGAACTTTAAAATAACAATAATTCTACAAATTACCTCAAGATACTCTACCAGATTCATAAGTTAAATTTATCTGATCAAAATTCTTGTATCACATGTCAAGATGTTTCTTATACAGCAAAAATCAGTAGAAAAGAAAAAATAGGCCAGGCGCGTGGTGGTTCACACCTGTAATCCCAGTACTTTGGGAAGCCAAGGCAGGAGGATTGCTTGAGGCTTGGAGTTCAAGACCAGCCTGGGCAACAGTGAGATCCCGTCTCTATAAAAAATATTAGAAAATAAAAAAGAAAAAGAATAAAATGAGGCTTTTTAAAAATTAGCAATAAAGCTGGGTATGGTGGCTCATGCCTGTAATCCCAGCACTTTGGAAGGCTGAGGCAGGTGGATCAATTGAGGCCAAGAGTTTGAGACCAGCCTGACCAACATGGTGAAACCCCGTCTCTACTAAAAATACAAAAATTAGCCAGGCATGGTGGTGCATGCCTGTAATCTCAGTTACTCGGGAGGCTGAGGCGGGAGAATTGGTTGAACCTGGGAGGTGGAGGTTGCAGTGAGCTGAAATTGCACCACTGCACTCCAGCCTGAGTGACCCTGTCTCAAAAAAAAAAAAAAAAAAAAAAAATGGCAATAAAAACAACCTGTTGCTTCATGGAGGACAAACCTGCTTGCAAAGCTCAGTCTGATATCATTTTTTAAACAAAACTCTAAGAACAAGCCAGTCAGTTAAGTTAAAACCAAATATTAGATTATGAAAAGAGTTTTTGTTTATTTTTACAGGATAAGATACAAATAAATTTCAGTCTTTCTTTTAATATGTATTCTGTTCCCAAACCAGAAACAAAGCAGTTTTTAAACTTGATTGTCAATAAATCTGCTTTCTCCTACACAATCAATGAAAAGTAATCTAAACAGATTACTTTTATGTCAGTATGACAGTGTATCAGGCCGGGTGCAGTGGCTCACATCTATAATCCTAGCTTTATGGGAGGCCTAGGCAGGTAGATTGCTTGAGCCCAGAATTTCAAGACCAGCCTGGACAACATGGCGAAACCCCATCTGTATTAAAAAAAAAAAAAAAAAAAAAAAAGACCGTATGTCTGTAGTCAGATGGAAAAAGTAAAAATATGCAATAAACACATATATGTAATAAACACATATGAATAATATTAAGGACCATATTTTAAAATAAACTTGATAATAAATTTTTAATAATATTATCTACGATAAAATGTTTTACTTAAATTTCCTTCTTTATCATGCCACACAGAAATGTCAAAATGATTAACAGAATTTGCAAAATTATGCGGTAGAGTGAAAGAGGTTTGCAGTAAAAAAAAAAAAAAAAAAAAAAGAAAAGAAAAGAGAGAAGTATGGGACCATGTGGATAGTCTCTGTAATCAGTCACCTGAACCACTTCTAACACTCAAAAGACTTATGAGAATAAAAATATGTATTATTAGCAAAATAAATCTTACTCCTTCCTGTCCCTCTGTAATTATCCTTCAGCTTGACCATGTATGAAAGAAAATTTACATTTCACTGTTTGATCTTTTTAAAGATGAACATTTCCCACTAAATCAGGATGCACCTTATAATCAGTAGCATCTAACAATATAAGTCAGCCAGGTTGCAGCTGTGAGTATAGTTAGAATTGCACATGTGTGAACATCAAATGAGCCAGCATCAAAACTTGCAGAATGGCGGGGCTCAGTGACTCACACCTGTGATCCCAGCACTTTGGGAAGCCGAAGTGGGTGGATCACTTGAGGTCAGGAATTCAAGACCAGCCTGGCCAAGATGGTGAAATCCTGTTTCTACTAAAAATATAAAAATTAGCCAGGCATGGTGGCGGGTGCCTGTAATCCCAGCTGCTTGGTAGGCTAAGGCAGGAGAATCGCTTGAACCTGGGAGGCGGAGGTTAACATGAGCTGAGGTCGCATCACTGCACTCCTCCTTGGGCGACAGAGCAAGATTCCACCAAAAAAAAAAAAAAAAAAATTGCAGAATCGGTGTCAGCAACTTGGAAGAAAAACTCTGCAAACGTCCTATTTTTTTTTTTTTTAAACTCCTAGGAACCAAATTGTTGTGGAGAAGGAGCAAATCAGACATGTTTAGCAACATTCTTTAAGCGGGAGTCAGAAGTTAGCTAACACTGTATAACTGCTAGGCCAGCTTAGGAGCCCAGGACCGATGACTCTCAGTTGTTTTATGGATTATTTTAAGAAATGCTGCATCATCAAATTCTTAATATAGAGGATGATACATAGATAAGTGTAGACATCAAAGAGTCTGAGTCAAATGCTGAATGTGGAAAAGTTTTAGGAATACCTAAACCAATTTATTTTGCTTAATGTTTCTTTTTCATGTACAAGTATGCAATATGAGAAAATAATCTACATTTAATTAAATTTATAACAGCCCTTACAATAAGTATAAAATGAACATTCTGATCATGTCATAGTTTAACTTGCATTTTTTTTCTTAATGGCAAAAAACCAATGATGCTTCTTACAATGATAGCATCTTAGACTCAATGAAAAGTGGGGATGAAATGAAATTTGGGGGTACAGTACTTTCCCCTCTTCTCCTAAAACAGATAATGAGCTTGAATGATCTATAATGTTTGCTAACTCTACTGCTTTCCTAACTGCTTCTCGTGGTGTTCCATTTTAATAAAAAGCTGTAGGCTGTTTTTATTTTTGTTTGATAAGGAGACTTTTTTTTGGCCCAAGACTTTTAATATCATGTGGTCCCTATTTAACTCTCCCTAAAATATTTCTTGGGAGGAGAAATTCTAGTAGTTCAGTTTCGTTGTATGATTTCTTTCAAAGTGTCAATTTACTCTTGTTTCCTTTGCTAGGGGTGCAGGCTGCATCTTTATTGAAATGTTCCAGGGTCAACCTTTGTTTCCTGGGGTTTCCAACATCCTTGAACAGCTGGAGAAAATCTGGGAGGTAAGAGAATTCTTCTTCTAAAGAAAATGAAATATCTGCATTTTAAGTTTTGAACCAAATTTGCCTTACAGACAAATGAAGCAGTCCATCTGCTTTGAGATATTAAGCCGTATATTAAGATTGTAGAAACTGTAGCATTTGCCACAGCTATAAGCACTCTGGGAATGTGTGGTCAGGAAACTCCCTGTTGCCCCATAGCAGCCCATGAATCGAGCTCACTGAATGACATTCAGGTCTCCTGCTACCCATCATTATTATTGTCTTAACCTCCCCAGGGCAATTTCTGTCATTACTACTCAGACACGCCCCTACTTTGCTACCTCCAGTTCCAATGCTACCATATATTTGGCCCTGGATCTTTGTCAACTGAAAATAAGACAGAGAATTTTCAACTGGGTGCAGTGGCTCATGCCTGTAATCCCAGCACTTTGGGATTGCTTTGAGCCCAGGAGTTCGAGACCAGCCTGGGCAACATGGCAAAACCCCGTCTCTACAAAAACATACAGAAATGAGTGGGCTGTGTGGTGCACACCTTAGTCCCGGCTACTCAGGAGGCTGAGATGGGAGGATTGCTTGAGCCCAGGGAGGTCAAGGCTGCTGTTAGCTATGATGATGCCACTGCACTCCAGGCTGGGCAACAAAAAAAAAGACACAGAATTTTCATAGAACCCTGATAGAACAGAGGCTTTCCCTCTTAGTGTGAGAGAAGTGCACCATTTATCATGCTTATCCACAACTAAGTTCCTAAAGTCTCAAGGTGCCTTTGTGTGTGTATGTGGCTCCGTTTCTTAATTCATTATTTATCCCTACCTCATTTGCCTATGATATGCTTTGTTTTTATGGCCCTTATATAGTACCACAGTCATACTATAGTCATCTGTATATTTCCTTTTTTGGTCATATTTTTATTGTGGTAAAATATATAAAACATGAAATTTACCATCTTCACCCTCCTTAAGTGTACAGCTTATCGGCATTAAGTACATTCGTATAGTTGTGCCACCATCACCACCATCCATTTCCAGAACTTCTCTATCATCCCTAACGGAAGCTCTGGACCCACTAAACAATAACTGCCCAGCTTCTATCCCCTAGCCTCTAGTAACCTTTAATCTACTTTCTGCCTCCCTGAATTTGCCTCTTCTAGGTACCTCATATAAGTGGAATCATACAAATTTGTCTTTTTGTATCTGACTTATGTCACTTAGCATATTTTCAAGGTTCATCCATGTTGTAGAAAGTGTCAAGGTGCTTTAAATCAGTGGGATGCAGGGGGGTACTTTATTACTTGCTATCCTGGATCCTGCTCCTTGTCTTCTGGCTAAAATAAAATGTACTTTGTGAAATTAAGACATTTTATAGAGATTGATTACTGACATTAAATTTTCTTCTAGAAACATGGGGACTTTTATGAAGGAACATGGGAAAAACTGGGAAGCATTCACAACTAAAAAAAAAAAAAAAAAAAAATCCAAGCCAAAAGACTTTTTCTAAAAACGTCCTTGCAAGGCAGATAAATCCTTTCTTCACATTGTGTTATTGGGTGCTATAACATCATCTAAGCTGGAGACAGCCTACTGTAATAGCTTTGGAGTCAGAAGACCTGGGTTTGAATTCTAGCCATTTTCTAGCTAAATGAACAAGGGCAAGTTATGTAGTCCCTCTGAACTTTCATTTCCTTGTCTGTAAAATGGGAACAATGATAAGGACTTTCTAATTCTTGCTTTGAGAATTCCATGAGAACAAATGCATAACAAGCTCCATGCACCATAAATGCTCAATAGATGTTTGCTTTCTTCCTGTCTCATACAAATTGTTGTACAATGTTTCAGTAACCTAACTGCTAGCAAGTATTACCTGAAATTTAACCCGATTGTTCTCTTCTTTCACTTAGCAGTATTACTTCTTGTCCACAATAGAGGAAGCACAATTGCAGTTCTGATACTGCAATGACCTTTTATACATTTGCAGAGTTTTTCCTGGTCATTTAATCAGGAAACAACACTTAGTGGTTATTCACCATATATAAGGTGAGTAACTCTACAAGACTCTACAAGGTCTTGTAAGAAGCTGTAAGCCAAGGGGGAAAAAAAAAGAATAAGAAAAACACATGATCTGTATTTTCAAGTGTTGTTCAGTCTAGGTAGAGCAATGGTGAAGTATAAGTAAATATATGTGAAACAAACATAAGCTATGTATATATGTAAAAGGATGTATCTAAAGATAGTTAATATAAATTGTAATACTGAAATAAGATGTGCTATTAGGATATTTGAAGAGTAGTTTATTTGAAAAGAAAAGTAAGTATATCCTTATATGCTATTAGTATTTGAAGAGTTGTATATAAACTGATTTTTTTTCTTTTTTCTTTTCTTTTTTTTTTTTTTTGAGGCAGAGTCTTGCTCTGTCACCCAGGCTGGAATGCAGTGGTGTGATCTTGGTTCACTGCAAGCTCCACTTCCCCGGTTCAAGCGATTCTCCTGCCTCAGCCTCCTGAGTAGCTGGGATTACAGGCACATGCCACCACGCCAGGCTAATTTTTGTATTTTTAGTAGAGACAGGGTTTCACCATGTTGGTCAGGCTGGTCTCAAACTCCTGACCTCGTGATCCGCCTGCCTTGGCCTCCCAAAGTGCTGGGATTATAGGCATGAGCCACCGTGCCTGGTCTTGTAAACTGATTTTTAAAATACAATATACAGTTAGGGATAGTCATGTGTGCCTATAGTCCCTACTGCTCGGGAGGCTGGCAGGAGGATCGTTTGATCCCAGGAGTGTGGGCAACGTAGTGAGACCCCCATCTCTAATAATAATAAATATAAATTTAAAATAACCCTTTAAAATACGACATACTATTTTTGAATGATGATACAATTTAAAAAGCAATCATTTGATGATTCTTTAGTGTATAGTTAGCACAGCACTTAGAAAAATCATAGAATAAAGTGAGCAAGATGCTTCTCAAGGCCTGATCACTCTTTAGGACTCACAATGGGCTAGAAAAACTAATAATTTTCTAACCTGCTTGAGACATAGTGGTATAAATGATAACACAGCTGCTAAACATGATGACTTTCTCACTTTGTCAGCAGAGCAAGAAACTACAGATGCAATAACAAAATTGCATTCAATAACATGGGACTGTAGATAACAAACTAACTTCATTTCTTTGTATACATGCCCTGTATTGGGATTGCTGGATCATATGGTAGTTCCATTTTTAATATTTTGAGGAACCTCCATACCATCTTCCATAATGGCTGTGCTATTTACATGCCTACCATCAGTGTGCAAATGTTCCCTTTCCTCTGCATTCTTGCCAACACCTCTTTCATCTTTTTGAAAATAGTTGTGAGGCGATATCTCACCATGGGTCTAGTCTTCATTTGTCTGATGACTAATGATATTGAGCATTTTTTCATATACCTCTTGGCCATTTGTAGGTCTTCTTTTGAGAAATGTGTATTGAGGTTTTTAGTCCATTCCTGCTACCATAACAAAATCCCTTAGAGTGGCCATTTCATAAAGAACAGAAATTGACCGGGTGTGGTGGCTCACGCCTGTAATCCCAGCACTTTGGGAGGCCAAGGCAGTTGGATCACCTGAGGTCAGGAGTTCAAAACCAGCCTGGCCAATATGGTGAAACCCCATCTCTACTAAAAATACAAAAACTAGCCGAGTGTGGTGGTGTGCGCCTGTAGTCCCAGCTACTTGGGAGGCTGAGACAGGAGAATTGCTTGAACCCAGGAGGTGGAGGTTGCAGTGAGCCAAAATCATGCCACTGCACTCCAGCCTGGGCAACGGAGTGAGACTTCGTCTCAAAAAAAAAAAAAAAGAAAAAGGAACAGAAATTTGTTTCTCACTGTTCTAGAGGTTGGAAAGTCCAAGATCAAGGCACTGTAGGCTCTTGTCCAGTGAGAGATTTGGCTTCCAAGTTAGTGCCTTGTCACTGCATCCTCCAGAGAGGACAAATGCTGTGTCCTTACATGGTGGAAAAGCAGAAGAGCAAACGGGCCGGGCTGATTCTCTCCAGCTCCTTTATAAGGGCATTCATCTCCGTCCTTGTGTCCTAATCACCCGCTGAAGGCCCCACCTCTTAATACTGTTGCACTGGGGATAAAATTTCAACATGAATTATGAAGAGAACACAAACATTTAAACCATAACAAATGCTTTGCCCACTTTTTTTTTTTTTGGAGATGAAGTCTCACTCTGTTGCCCAGGCTAGAATGCAGTGGCTTGATCCCAGCTCACTGCAAGCTCCGCCTCCCGGGTTCAAGCAATTCTTCTGCCTCAGCTTCCCGAGTAGCTGGGATTACAGGTGTGCACCACCACACCTGGCTAATTTTTTATATTTTGTAGAGACGGGGTTTCACTATGTTAGCCAGGCTGATCTCCAACTCTCAACTTCTGGTGATCCATCTGCCTCAGCCTCCCAAAGTGCTGGGATTGCAGGCGTGAGGCACCGTGCCCAGCCCTTTGCCCACTTTTTAATGGTGTTGTCTTCTTGCTATTGAGTTCCTTGTATTTTTTTGATATTAACCCCTTATCAAATGTATGGCTTGCAAATATTTTCTCCCATCATGGTTTATCTCTTCACTCTATTGATTGTTTCCTTTGCTGTGAAGACACTTTTTAGTTTTATTTATTCCCATTTGTCTATTTTCACATTTGTTGCCTATAAGCAGGTTAGAAAATTATACAGATTATAAATAGTTCCTGAATTTGTGTTTTACTAAACATGGCCTACACAGATGAAAATAGGAAAGCTACTTCAGAATCTGTGATATTTGATGTCAGAAGTGCATCTCTGAAAGCAATGGGTCCATTCTAAATCTCTTAACCTCTAACCACAATTTGTTCTCCATTTATCCTGAGATCTCATTCTTAGGAATAAAAACACATTGAGAAGTCCTGAATCTTTGTTTTACTATTTTTCTGAAATGCTTGTAGTGTATGTGTTTACATCTAAATAATAGCTGTCACCACTTTCTGATCAATTTTAAAAACTGATTTTAAATAAGTGTTTTTCATAAATAATCCTGGATTTAGTTCTAAAATCAGAATAAACTGTGCAAACTTTAAATCCATTAATCAAAATGCTTTTAGTTTCCTTTCCAACAAAGGCAGATAAACAGCCCCTTCAGACCACTGTGGTTTGAAACATAGCACTCACTGGCTGCCTTTTAAGGGCCTTCAGGGAGGGAGTAAAACAACAATTTTTGGTTTTCAGTTTCCCAGACAGTGAAGGAGAGATTTAGTAATTTTCTCAAGTGAAAAAGAATTCAATAACTTTCAAATAGAAACTAAGGTCAAATTTCCAAATAAAGTATATTGAATTTTTGTTTAAACTTTTAAAATCTCAAGTTTAAAGCTTTGAACGTAAGATTAAAAAAAAATTTTTTTGGTATCTATTTTGTTGGCTTTAGTTAAATATCATACAAAGTAACCAACCATCTGGTAACTGTCACCTTAGAGAAAACATGATAGTGGTTGTTATGTATTTCTTCTATTGTTTTCTCTTCATTATCTTTGCTTTCTTTTCATTGCACTTTGCCAGCCAACAGAGGATGTATGGGTACATGTGATTCACACCCCCTTGTTTACACATGCATCTGTGCAAATACATAAGGTGGTAGGTTCAAAAAGAAGAATTAGCTTCCTGTCCCCTGGCCCTCTCCCACAAAAGAAGAATTAGTCCAGTTGGTTTTTCAAAATGGATTCCAGGATTCTTAGTGTTCCCTCGGGCTCAGGGTGGTTGATAGGAAAAGCCTGTAATCCTCTCAGTTGCTTTTTAGTTTGTTTAGGGAATGGATCAAAGAAGGAAGATTTTACTGGGTGGCATGATTTTTTTATTATATGAGGGAAAATAGCACTTCAGTGTCTTTTGTTTAAAGACAAGCTTAACAGATGCCAAGAAGTACACCTCTCAGCCAGAGTCCTAGTCAACAAGCTGATAGATATTAAGATTCTGGATTCTTCATTGATTATATTCAGTCATTGTTGGGCAATTGACTCCCTGCCGTAATAATTGGGCCAGTATCTATAACCAGCATTTTACGAATGGATTTGCTAGACTCTTTCTGTAAGAGATGTTTCTAAAAAGAGTTATAGTGAGATATGCTTCTAAGAAAAGTTATACTGTAGTAGTATAATAAAAGCTACTAGTGTTTTATTAGTATTTCACAAAAGCAATGTTACTCTAGCTACCATATATGACTGCCTATGGGCTTTTATGATTATTCTAAAAAAAATACTAAGGTATTGCCTACCGGGGAACTCATGGTGATAGCTCCATCCAAAGTCTGAGCTGTTTTGGCTTTGTACTCCAAAAGACTTTATTTTCATACATCTTAACTAAAAACTAAGGCTTTAAATTGGTAATTCAAGGCCGGGCACGGTGGCTCACACCTGAAATCCCAGCACTTTGGGAGGCCGAAGCGGGAGGATCACGAGGTCACGAGATTGAGACCATCCTGGCTAACACGGTGAAACTCTGTCTCTACTAAAAATACAAAAAAAAAAAAAAAGGCCGGACATGGTGACTCAAGCCTGTAATCCCAGCACTTTGGGAGGCCAAGGTGGGCGGATCACGAGGTCACGAGATCGAGACCATCCTGGCTAACATGGTGAAACCCCATCTCTACTAAAAATACAAAAAAATTAGCCGGATGTGGTGGCGGGCACCTGTAGTCCCAGCTGCTCCGGAGGCTGAGGCAGGAGAGTGGCATGAACTTGGGAGGCAGAGCTTGCAGTGAGCCGAGATCACTCCACTGCACTCCAGCCTGGGTGACAGAGCAAGACTCCGTCTCAAAAAAAAAAAAAAAAAAACAAAACAAAATCGACAATTCAAAGCATAGGCCAGCTCTTTTTCAAGTGATGTTGTTCCCATGACAATCCATTAGTGAAAAACCAAATACCATATTCCAAGCTGCTAGTCACAGAGAAAACAAGCAGATGAGATGAATGTGATAGAAAGGACTAGAGTTAGTTTTGGGGTCATCTGTAGCCAACATTCCATTTTGTGAAGGTCAGTAATCTGAATCCTTTTTAATTTGAGCACATTGGGGAACAGCTGAATACCCATACTGAGGCATAATTTAGGCTGTCAAATGTCTCCTGTCAATATACATATTGTCATCTGATGTAAGGCAAAGAGACAGTCACTCCTGCTTCTTTATATCCCTACCTCCCAACATGGTGTCTTAATGCATGATGATCATGCAGTAAATCTTTAGTGATGAGAACACGACTTTAAGCAAAGCTGTATGATCTGCTTCAGAACAAGTGAGTCAGTAAGAATGCAGGCCCAGGACCATAGGAATGTATTACAGTTTTGCCCAAGAAACCACAAACGTTGGAAACACTCAGAGTTCTTTCTTGTATACATCAGCTGGTATCATGCAATGGGACATATATCTGACTCTTCCCTGTTCTTTCCCTTATCTGTCCTGCACGTATCCATACCTCTTCCATCCACCTCTTCTCCCCACCTCACCTGTCTTTTTCTTTGTTTGGCTTTATATAGGTACTGGGAGTTCCTACAGAGGATACTTGGCCGGGAGTCTCCAAGCTACCTAACTACAATCCAGGTAACATTGATCTGAGCTTCCAAATACTCTGAGAATTAATAATGTAAGGAGAGCACTGGCCACACTAACAGGGCGTTCTTCTTGTATTGTGAACTCAGCAGCAAAGATGGGTGTAGAGGAATTTCTACATTCATATATTCCCTGACTAATCTTTGTATGAGGAAGACACTGAAATAGTAATTGAGGTTAGACCAGTTCCCCAGCTCTGTAAAACAAGTAGAAAGCTGAATATAATTTGAAATGACTATTACTGCAGATTCCACATCCATTGTCAAATACCCAATGGCTCAAAAGAACAACTCAAAAGATGGGCTCACTTTTGGGCCCCCTGACTGTCATAAGTTTATTGATTAGATTGTTAAATTTCATAAGTACAAAAAGAAAGCTAATGCAACAGAACACAGGTAGAGGCTCGCTAGGCCTAGGACATGCCAAGTAAGCTGTCTCTAGGTTGTACTTACTAAGAGTTCATTCATTGCCTGTAAACCTGACACTTGGTCATTTTCTCTCACACATTTGGTCTTTCAAGACTGGCTTCTGGGATGGATTTAGAAGTGCTAGAAGTGTTATCCATGGGGGAATTCTTTGAGAAGTTGTTGCAAGGCCACATCGGAGGGATCAGATTAAGCAGTAGTCACTTCAAGGATGTTGAGACAGCAGGGAGGAGACAGGCACTGAACTACAGGATGGAGGATCATATTAGAAGCTGAAGCAGCAAATAAAGACCATGCCAAAGCTGAGCTCTCACTGGCAGGGTTAAAGGGGAGGTAGAAAGGTTCAGATAAGGACAAGGTTAGGGTGGATATGCTCCAAGCCAGATTTTCTAGTCTATAATTGTTTCATTACTAAAAACGAAATCTTCCCAAATTATTGTCCTAACTAACTTTTTTTTTTTTTTTTTTTTGAGATGGAGTTTTGCTCTTATCGCCCAGGCTGGAGTGCAGTGGCACAATCTCAGCTCACTGCAACCTCCGCCTCCTGGGTTCAAGCGATTCTCCTGCCTCAGCCTCCCCGAGTAGCTGGGACTACAGGCACCCGCCACCATGCCCAGCTAATTTTTTGTATTTTTAGTAGAGATGAGGTTTCACTATGTCGGCCACACTGGTCTCGAACTCCTGACCTCAGGTGATCCACTTGTTTCAGCCTCCCAAAGTGCTGGGAGTACAGCCATGAGCCACTGCACCTGGCCTGCTGTCCTTACTAACTTTAGTATGAGATTATCCTGGAAGGGTTTCATAAGAGCAAGAAATTTTTGGTAGAGTTAAAATGTGATTAAAGAAGAAAATAAAAGACATAGGGAGTTGGGGACTTTTTTTTTTCTTCTTTTCTTCAGCATCCAATACTTTTGCTTACAGCTATCCATAGGGATCAGGCATCTTGAACCACCAGGATTATGGAAGCCCTACAGCAAGCTAAAGACTAATTGTAAAGTCCTTTCTGCTGCTGTGTGAATGGTTATATCCATTACTAAAGGCCTTAAAATCATTTGCAAATGGTTTATGATTTCTAACTATTTTTCTAGAGTTTAACACCGGAGAAAAATGCCATTCTCTAGTCACAGGGCTTGGAATAGTGCCTATTTCCATTGGTCTGAGATAGAGAAAAAAGAACAAGTTTCTTGTGTAGCCATGGTCCAGTCTGCAAATTGTTCCTATCTCCAGTTGCCATGGTTTCCAGGAGAACTTGGCTCTCATCTTTTCCTGCCCTGCCTGTACTTCTCCCTGTCCACTCTGTTCTCTATTTTCTGTCAGCTTCCTAACTGAGGATGCCAGCAGAAGTTCAGAGTCACAGATGGATTGTAGGAAACAATTTGGATGATGCCAACACAAAGCTACTGTGGTGGGCATATGCTGCTCCCCCAAACTTCAGACACTTGGGTTTCAGGTTGGTTCAGGCAATCAACAGTGATCCTTAATACAAAATGTCTTGGTGAGAGCAATAATCATAGAAACTTGGCCAAAGTGCCTCCCTGCCAGATTGTGTGCTTAATAAGATAACTGAGTTCCAATAAAACAGAGAAAATATGTTGCATTTAAAAAAATTTCCTGTTGTTTCAAAACAATGTGCAGTTTTTCTATATAAGAAGAAAAGTCTCCAGGCCCAACATCCATAGGGCGCATCATCCATTGTTTTTCTTTTAAGTTTTCAATTTAATTCAAATAGGTCAAAAATTTTCAGGCACCTACTATCTGTCAGTTGCTGTGCCACGTGCTGGGGCTACGTAGATGGAGAGGGTCCATTCTTGAATCTCTAGTGTTTGAGTTTGGATTCATTCATCCACACTCTTTCACCAGTTCTCTTTGTTACTGGGGTGCTCATTTGTGAGCCCTGCTTCCATGGCTTGGGGAGTTTGTGGCTGTGGGCCAGGCTGAGCTTATGGAGCAAAGGGAATTGGAACCTTAGCCATAGCCAAGATGTCTAAACCTGGATTTGGAAATCTTAAAAGTCCAGCCTATCTTGGGCCATGGGGTCAGTACTATCGATAACTCGATCCCAAGGACTGTGTTTTAAAAGGGTCTTCAACATCTGCATTTCAGGAACATCCCCTTACATGAGTCAATAAGTTCCTTTTGAGCCACCCCCTACCCATCCCCATCCCTGCGCTGCTGTGGCTTCTACACACTTGAATGTCAATGATTAAGGGCAAGCTAGGAGCCAGGAAAGTGTCACAGATGAGCACTGTGTCAGCAGCATTCTGGATGAGCTTCCCATTCCTCTCCTTTTCATTCTAAGTAGTCCTAGGAGCCCCCAAACTTTGAATCAGCCAGTACAATTTTGAGGGAGTCCAATTGTCCGAAACTTGGGAGAACCATTCAGTGTCCGTTTACACCCATGCCTCCATTTCTAGGCCTTATCTGGACACCTCTAGGAGGACAGCAAAGTTTCCATTTGTACAGCTTTTAAAAAGTCACCTGATGCTGACCCAGCCGGACAGATTTCTCTGACAGTTAACTGTTTTCTTGGAGCTTTGATGAGCGGGGTTGTAAGTTTTCTAGCCATCAATTCAGATTCTAGAGCCTGATTAAACCTGGGCAAGGTAAGAGGGTTGTGTGATTTTGGAAACTTACTTTTTCCCTCCTTCCTTCCTTCCTTCCTTCCTTCCTTCCTTCCTTCCTTCCTTCCTTCCTCCCTCCATTCCTTCTCTCTCTCTCTTTCACTCCCTCCCTCCCTTCCTTTCTTCCGTCCTTTCTTTCTGTCTCCCCCACTCCCCATTTTAAGCAAGCTGGCTGAGAACTCTGTGTCCTCCACTTCAAAGGGCCAGTTGTCTTATTTTGATGTGGGCAGATTGAAAAGTAGGCTTTGAAAAGTAGGCGCTTTTTTTGTTTAATCTTTTCTCCTGGGATAGCTTTCAGAGCAATATATCCAAGTGTCAGTGAGGGGGTTCTGACGAGCACAGATTCCCAGACTCTCAGCAGGATCATTCTCTAACAGAAATATAAAAGTGAAATATTAAAAACCCTGGAACGTGAACTCCATCTACAGAGTACCCAGTATCTTGCCTGCTTGCACCATGGAGAAAAAAAAATCTTGAAAAAAGAGGGAGGAGAAAAAAAGTGTTTTGAGTTAGAGGTTTACAGGTTTAGTAGAGCATAGTAACATCCCCTCAAAGAAGTGGGTGTTGCTCTGTGACCCCCCAAAACGCTCCTCCTTTGACTCAGCCGCCAGAACACTCACCCTCCTCCGGCAGTACACCCCCTTTTCACATGCTAACTGAGGCGCCCGTGATTGGCTGAACAATAAACTGGTCACACTTGCTAAAGGGCTGCCGTCTTTCACACAATTAACCAAGACACATTAATCAAGCTGGCTGGACGGGGCTGCGCGGGCCTCCTGCAGTGGGGGAGGGGAGAGAGTTTGGTAAGCCTTAATAATACTCCACAGGAAGCAATAGTAAAGAACCGCAAGCTGGAGGAGATTCTGCTATCAGAAAGTCGGAAGAGTTTAAAGCCCCAGTGGATGCCGTAGCTAGAATGGACAGGAGTTGTGGCGCTGAAGATCCCAGAAACTTAGAGCAAATTGAATGCTGGTCTTAGCTAAAATCTGCTAGTAGAAGACAGTACTGTGCATTCAAATGGTGACCCCCAGAGACATTTTTACAAGGTTCCTTTAGCCTTCTTAGCTCTCCCTGCCACTCCCACGAAAACGCACTCAGGAGCCACTTCCCTGTGGAGACACAAGCACTGAGCAGTGGCTATGCCAAACCATACAGTGTAGGTTTCACCATGAGAACCAGTAGAAATGAAGAATATTCAAGAAGCATTCTGAATGAGATTTCCATTCCTTTCCAGTTCATTCAAAGTAGTCATAAGCACCCCTAAACTTTCAATTCAACCAGTACAATTTGAGGGAGCCCAGCTGGGAGCCCAGTCGAGGGTTCTCTCAATTTAGAACCAATTAAGAGAAAGTAGTAACTGGAAAGGTATTGGTTCTAAACTAAGTATCTGAAGGGTATTAAAAATGGTTAATTTTGAGAGAGAAGAAGTTAGCATTTGTATTTTTAATAGTATTTTCTGATTTTTCTTTTTCAAATTCCCTTTAAATAGATGTTTCAATGGCAATGCAGAACTGATAAGATCATACCTTGGAGACCAGTTTGCTACAGAATCGTGTAGGGCTTTTAAGAGAATCAACCAAATATTTAGACATTTCTCAACTAAAGTAAACGGAGGCCTTACTCCTCTGGAGGTTGTCCAGTCACCATCTCATTAGATGCAAAGATCCTGCGATAAAGAGAAACTTTTTTTCCTGCCTACATGATTGCAGCCCAGTTGTGGTTTTTAATGTGTCATTGATTGTTTCATCCAACTCCTTTTGCTCCACTGAAAGGGTCTGTCATAGCTCTGTTTGCTTCCTTAAACACGGTTTTTGAAAGCGCTCACGCTGTGTGAGCTCAAATCCTAGCATTAATGTACTGCTGGGTTCATTTCACCACACTCAAAAGCGCTGAGTTTAAATCCCTCTCAATTCCATTTGAGGCACCAGAAGACTTTATCCTTCTCCACTAATGGTTCCAAGTTTACATCTAGATACTGGGGGTCAAGGACAGGAGAGGATTTAGAAATAACAGTGCATGACATTAGTCAATGCATTTGCCAAATTGGCAATTAGTTCCTGATGTGCGTGCAAAGCATTTTATTCCTGTCTCTTTGATGCCTGTTCCCATAGAGAAGGGAATAGAGTCCACAGAGGACTTCAAACTTTTAAAGAAATATCTGCTGAAAATCATGCCTGATTTGTGACATGAGCTCAGCCGCAGGGAGGCATCCGGGATTATCCTGGTTCTTTTAGTCCCAGGAAAGAACACTGCACGTGGGAAGTTTTTCCACTAGAAGAACGTAATGAAAATCAAAAGGCAGGAAAGCGGTACTAAAAACCCTGCAGGGACCAGAATCAGATGTACCATAAGCGACAGGCCAAGGGACGCCCAGTTGTTTTTCAGTACGCTTGCTTTATCAACTTCTGACCACCAGGTGGAAGCAAGAAACAGCATGGATGGCATACTGCCATCCAACAGCATTGTACTGCAGCAATGCAGCCTTGTTCTAGGAATGACTTATTTTGACCTTAAATCCAGTGTGAGAGCTTCACTGCATCTGAAACCACTATGGGACAGACGATCATTAAAATGATCCTTGTCCCCACTGGGATGATAAAGAGCTATTCTGTTTTGGGCTCAAAGGGTTCTAAGCAAGTCTCTGTGTTTGCTGTGAACACAAGCTAAGGTCTGCACCTGGGTCGGCATCAGCTTGGTTGCAATGAACTGCTAGCCAAGGGAGTTATTCAGTGGGTTGAACTGAGGGGAAAGATATTGATAAGAGAGGCTTTAACTGTGGGCATCAATTCATGTGGAACTGTAGGTCCAAGCTCCCCTTTCACTATCTGGGGTAACTTGAGGAAGTTACTTATTTCCTAGTTCCCTAATCTGCCAAATGGGAGAAATCCTATCATTGTAAAAGTGTTTCCTGTGTGCCAGACACAGAACATACACAATTGCTAATCCCTATTACTGCCTGCCAAGATCAATGCTGGATGGAGTAGCCCAGTTCTACAGATGAGGAAACAGAGGCTTTCTCCTAGGCTCACACAGAGGCGTTTACTTATTGGAAATGGGTGAAATCTGCATCCAAACCTTGTTCTCCTTTCATTAATCATGTTGTATCCCTCTGTCTCATTTCGCAGGATAAGTCTGAAAAATAAATGATATTGAATTGCATCTGCTATAGTGCCTAACTTTTAGTAGGTGCTCAATAAAAGTTAGTTCCCATTCGGTTTTGGTTTTTGGTTTTTCTGTTTGTTTGTTTTTTGTTTTTTGAGATGAAGTCTTGCTTGTCACCCAGGCTGGAGTGCAGTGGCATGATCTCAGTTCACTGTAACCTCCGCCTCCCAGGTTCAAGCAGTTCTCCTGCTTCAGCATCCCTAGTAGGTGGGAATACAGGCACACACCACCAAACCCAGCTAATTTTTGTATTTTTAGTAGAGACAGGGTTTCACCATGTTGGCCAGGCTGGTCGTCTCAAACTCCTGACCTCCAGTGATCTGCCTGCCTCGGCCTCCCAAAGTGCTGGGATTACAGGTGTGAGCCACCGCCCCCATTCGGTTTTGTACACAGTGTGGAAGTTCAGCTGCTCAGTGACTTGCCAGTGGTTCAGACCCAGTGACAGGTGTGTGAGAACAGATGCTATCTCTGCTCCCTTAGAAATCTTGGCTTCCGCCGGGCGCGGTGGCTCAAGCCTGTAATCCCAGCACTTTGGGAAGCCGAGACGGGCGGATCACGAGGTCAGGAGATCGAGACCATCCTGGCTAACACGGTGAAACCCCGTCTCTACTAAAAACTACAAAAAACTAGCCAGGCGAGGTGGTGGCGCCTGTAGTCCCAGCTACCCGGGAGGCTGAGGCAGGAGAATGGCGTGAACCCGGGAGGCGGAGCTTGCAGTGAGCTGAGATCCGGCCACAGCACTCCAGCCTGGGTGACAGAGAGAGACTCCATCTCAAAAAAAAAAAAAGAAAGAAGTCTTGCCTTCCTTATAGAGGTCAACATACCTCCAGGCACCAGAACTGACTTTTGCTTTTACTTGCATGGCCTAAACCTTGCCTGAATCCGCACATCCTAAGAGCTGACTCTCAGTTTTCAAACGCCTACCTAAGTTAGTTGTGCACCTGTTAAGGCTGTTCTTATTTGGTGATGGGTCCGTTCTGCTCCCCGCACCTGGACTGCAGTGATATATCTGCCCACTCTATGCCCACAGTGCCTTTCCCTGGGAGAATCCTTGTCATCTACATGCTACATAATGGGTATCCAGTAAGGGCCACTAAATCACAGACAACATTAGTGTTACCATTGTTAACTTCACCCAAACATGCTATAGTGGAAAGAGTGCTGACGTTTTCTACAGAGCATACCTGACCACTTCTAGTGCTTCTAGTATTTTACACAAGCCCCCTACCTGGCACATAATAAGTAGTCAGTAGATATTTGTGAAATGAAATCAATGACTAAGAGTTAGAAAACCTGAGTTCTAGTTCCAGTTGCACCCTCTTGGACTCTAAATAATTCTTATTGTCTGCTTTGCAAAGAAGAACATATAAGTTATTATTCACCTTATTAATGGTAATAATAATTACGATTTATTGAGGACTAACTATGAGCTAGACACTTTACATATTTTCTTTTACTTTGATTCACAACAGCCCTATCAGATAGAGACAATGTTGTAATCCCTACTTTATTGATGAGAGAGCTGAGGTTTTTTTTTTTTTTTTTTTTTTTGAGATGGAGTCTCGCTGTGTCGCCCAGGCTGGAGTGCTGTGGCCGGATCTCGGCCACTGCAAGCTCCGCCTCCCGGGTTCCCGCCATTCTCCTGCCTCAGCCTCCCGAGTAGCTGGGACTACAGGCGCCGCCACCTCGCCTGGCTAGTTTTTTGTATTTTTTAGTAGAGACGGGGTTTCACCATGTTAGCCAGGATGGTCTCGATCTCCTGACCTCGTGATCCGCCCGTCTCGGCCTCCCAAAGTGCTGGGATTACAGGCTTGAGCCAGAGAGCTGAGGTTTTAAGAGAAGTATGTGACTTGCCCCGGGTCACCTAACCAGGAAGGGGGTGACCCAGAATATCCACACCTGTTGGACTCCAAGGGGGTCATAGCAGTATTCCACTTTACCTTAACTATCAAAGGGCAGATATAATGATTTGGTAATTAAAACAGTGCCCTAGACTGGGAACCGGCCATAAACTTTTGCAGGTTCATTTCCAATTGATTATGTCTTTTCCACCCAGACTTGATTTTAGAGTCTGTGAGCCTGGCGACATATTTCAGGAGTGTAATCTGAGTGGAGTTCCTACCCTGGGACTCCAGCAGCCTCCCTCTCTATAGCTAATGAAGCCACTGGCGTTCACTGAATCTGTGAACCTCGATTGGGCTCATTACTGTCTCAGTTCTGGAGCGCTGCCGAAAGCTCCTGGGGAGTTACTATTAACATCTTTATTAACCCGTCCCCCAAATCAGTCAGAGAAATTAATTTAGATACACAGCCACTTTGATCTTCATTAATGGTTGCTTCTAGTTTCTACATTTATTTTTAGTTTTCTCATCTTTAATTTATTTGATGTCAATTATTAGTTTTTATGGGGGGGAGTAGATTATCTATCTTAAAGTAATTAAGATTAGGAAAAATTGCAAGTGAGTAAAAGCAGGTAAAAAGTATTTTTTCTAAAGTAAAACCCCAAGAATATATACAATTTTAATTTATTAATTAAAAAAATAAATTTTAATGTTAAAAAGAAATAAAAGTAAAGTAAAACTCTGCCATGTTCCTTCCAAGTTGAAGAATAAAAGAGGCCTCAAGGTGCCAAATACCATGTAAATGGCTCACACCAGAGCCTCCTTCTCCATGTTTATGGCCAGTGCCTTGCACCGTCAAGCTCTATAAACACAGAGCTGGGGCCGGGCGTGGTGGCTCAATCCTGTAATCCCAGCACTTTGGGAGGCCAAGGCAGGATCACTTGAGGTCAGGAGTTCGAGATCAGCCTAGCCAACATGGTGAAACCTCATCTCTACTAAAAATACAAAAATTAGCCAGGTGTGGTGGCAGACACCTGTAATCCCAGCTACTTGGGAGATTGAGGCAGGAGAATCGCTTGAACCCAGGAGGCAGAGGCTGCAGTGAGCAAAGATCATGCCACTGCACTCCAGCCTGGGCAACAGAGTGAGACTCCATCTCAGAAAAAAAAACAAAAGAAAAATATACACACACACAGAGCCAGGTACACAAGTGGGCTCACTTGAGTTACTTTAACGTTTTAAAAATAAGTTTTAATATATTTATTTCATTTTTATTTTTCATCCAACCATCTACTTCTTATTTATTCAGCAAATATGTGTTGAATGCTAGGTACTAGGGACTGAGAGAGTAAAAAATAAATATGACACTGGTACCTGCCTTCAAGGAATATAGTCTAGAGGGGGAAATAAATAAATGATACAATGTGGGAAGTATATTACAGCAGCATTGCCTGGGTATCTTTAAGAAACTAGGGAAATCTTGGACTTGGCTGTGACATGACAAGAAAGAATAGGAAAAGAAAAGAAAAGAAGGAACTAGGGAAACGGCCCTCTTAATTTGGGGGATTTAGGGATGGTTTTATTTATTTATTTTTTTGAGATGAAGTCTCACTCTGTCACCCAGGCTGGAGTACAGTGGCATGATCTTGGCTCACTGCAACCTCCACCTCCAGGTTTCAAGCAATTCTCGTGCCTCGGCCTCCCAAGTAGCTGGGATAACAAGCGTGCGGCCCCATGCCCAGCTAATTTTTGTAGTTTTAGTAGTGACGGGGGTTTCACCATGTTGGTCAGGCTGGTCTCGAACTCCTGACCTCAAGTGATCCGCCCACCTCGGTCTTCCAAAGTGCTGGGATTACAGGCATGAGCCACCATGCCTGCCCTAGGGATGGTTTTTAAAGAAAGGGATGTGGGCTTGGCCTTCAAAAGTGCCAGGATTACAGGCATGAGCCACCGCACCCGGCCACTCCTGCTATTTTGTTCAAAGGAAACAAAAGGGGGAAGGAAGAGATTTATAGAGAGAGTAATAAGTATAAGGTTTTAACCTTTTGAGATTAAGGTATCTGTGGAACCACAAAATGGAGATATCTAAAAAGCAAGTAGAAATATAAACTGTGAGTACAGAAGTCCAGCCTAGAAATACAGGAGAAGTCATGTGCCATGTGCTTAAATCGGTATTTAAAGCCTCAGGTGTGAATTCAGTTGCCCAAAGGAAAGTGTGTAGAGAAAGAAGAAAGGACGAGGTAACCCTGTGGGGCCAGTACTATAGGACTAGGTAGAGGGAAGGGAGTCTTTAGAAGCTGAGAAGGAACAGCCAGAGGAGCTAAAGGAGACCAGTAGGTAATCCTAGCAATACCGTGGAAATCATATGGCCACATCACTGGAGGAGGGCTGGGTTCCATGCCTGTGTATTCTCAATGCTGAGCTCAATGACTGCATGTGGTGGCCCTTTAATATGTGTAGGGACTACAGGGAGTGGTCAGTGTCAAATGATGCATCATTAAATACAACACTCACTGAAAAGCATGATCAAGCCATACGTCAAAAATCATTTGTTGGGGCAGACAGAGTTCAGTCACAGTCCTGCCTCTGAGAGAGGGGAGAGTCCTGACTATGCCCATTCCCTCCACCTTCTCCATCCACCAGGAGCAAGGCCTGGTCTCTCCTTCCTTTACAGAGACCTCAGGCACAGGCTTTGGCAGAGGGATATTTTCTCAGAATCCACAGAAAGTTTTGATTCACAATTAGAAAAGTTAATACACTACAAATATGAGTTGGAGGGCCAAGGTTGAACAATGCCAAGGAGTACCCTCAATGAGGATACCAGCTTTTAGAGCATCCTGATGATGCTCAAAGGGGACTCTAAAGCTTGGGAAGGGCCAGGTGTGGTGGCTCACACCTGTAATCCCAGCATTTTGGGAGGCTGAGGCGGGTGGATCACCGTAGGTCAGGAGTTCAAGACCAGCCTGACCAACATGATGAAACCCCGTCTCTAGTAAAAATACGAAAATTAGCCAGGCATGGTGGAGTGTGCCTATAGTCCCAGCTACTCAGGAGGCTGAGGCAGGAGAATCTCTTGAATCTGGGAGGCAGAGGTTGCAGTGAGCCAAGATCATGCCACTGTACTCCAGCCTGGGAGACAGAGCAATATTCCATCTTAAAAAAAAAGAAAAAAAGAAAGAAAAAGCTTGGGAAGCCTTGAGCCAAAGACTAGGGAAACTTCCAAGCCAGTTACCTGAGGAAGAGTGAAGCAAACAGTTGTGAGGACATGAGTGAGTGTGTGTGTGTGTGTGTGTGTGTGTGTGTGTGTTTGGGGTGAGGGTGAAGGGCAGGTAGGAGAAAAAGAGTTACAGATTTTGGCAGTGCAGTTTTTAAGTTACTACTTAAGATAGTGAAATAAGACTAACAACATTATCAACTATTTAAATATATGGTATCTCAAGAATGCATTGTATTCAGGAAATTCCAGAGGTGTAGTTCAGTAGACAGCACTATAAGATAACCTTAAGGTGACTGTGGCAAGACTATAGTAACTAGAAAATGTTTTACCTTGAGCTAAGACTCAAAATGGTGCAGTGATGTTTTACCAATCAATCAACAAATCTCTGTTGACTAAGGTTACCAGACTTGAATTCCATTGTGAAATGAGCTTTATTAAATATTTATGAAAAATGGACTATTTTTACTATGGTAGCAAAAGTTCTGCCCTCATTTTAATTTCACTCCACTTAGTTTGGAAATGTAAGTGTTCTGCTTTATTACTTTCCTTTTGCAACTTTGCTTTTCCTGCCTCGAATTCCAATTGAACTCAAATGAGAACTCTTTTTAGAGAGAACTGCAGAGGGATGAGGAGAAAAATCGGGTCTAATGATTTACTCTCGTCTTTGGAAGGAGAAGGGAAACAAGCTACCTCCAGACCTATTATTTTTAGAGGCGATTGAAGTCAGAGAAACCAGACTCCTCTTGAAATGGTGCTGTGTGAAATGCCTATCTGTTTGTGGATCATTCTCTCACTGATGCTTGCAGCTTACCTACTGGGAAAAATCAATGGGAGAGAGGCAAGGTCATTCAGCCTCAGGTTATCTGCCTGAGTAGGAGGGCAGACCACAAATAGGCGTCGCGCTTTGCTTCTGCTTAATAGCAGCTCCCTAACTGACCCTGGACACATCCATTCCTGTCTCAGCTAATGTAGCTACAAAATAGAGGTGGAAGGGGCGTCAGTACAATCTGTCTACCCCAAACATGGACTCAAGTACAAAATGTTGTTACTCCTGGGGTCCTGGGGCAACTATTACAGGTCATCCTTTTCTGGCAGAATTTATGAGAACTGAATTTTCCCTTGTAGTGCTTACTCTCTCACATCCCTGAACAAACATATTAAGTATGTGTCAGACACTATGTTCTGCAATGTTTATATACATTGATTAATTAAATTCTTACAACAACCTCATTTGAGTTGTTACAGATGAGGAAATGAGCCTCAGAGAAGTGTGTGTCGAGTTGCTGGTGAGTGATAGACCCTGCCCTCTTTGCTAGACCAAAGATCCTCTGTTTTAGCTCCTCACTGGAAAATTCTGGAGATCACTGAACTATTGAAGACATAATAACAGGCCAGGCATGGTGGCTTATGCCTGTAATCCTAACACTTTGGGAGGCTGGGGCTGGAGGATTGCTGGATACCCGAGTATGAGACCATCCTGGGCAACATAGGGAGACCCCATCTCTACAAACATTTTTAAAAATTAGCCGGAAGTGGTGGTGTGCATTTATGGTTCCAACTACTCAGGAGGCCGAGGCAGGAGAATGGCTTGAGACCGGGAGGTCAAGGATGCAGTGAGCTGTGATCACTCTCATGCCATTGCACTCTAGCCTGGGCAACAGAATGAGAACGTCTTTCAAAAACCCAAAGAAACTCGTAATAACAGTACAATAAGTAACCAATGTCTGGACCCTTCCCAGGCTAGTTGAATCAAACCTCAGGGCTTCCTTTCTCGTAAAGATTTCCAGGCAATGCCAGTATGCAGCTCCCCTTGAGAACCTACCTCTCCAAAATGAGAGGTCAAACCCGAAAGAAGAAAAGGAATGAGATTAACACTTACTGAGGCCCTACTACAGGCCACATGCTTAATCTTTTGTAATTTTCCCAGCAACTGGAAAATGATTCCCATTTTACAGATTTGGAAACTTCTCAATTATTTAACCAGAGAGGCCAAGCAATTTCCCTAAAGTCTCAAAGCTTGTAAGTGGCAAAAAGAAGACTTGAGCTTGGGCTCGTGTTCATGTTACCATACTACCAAGCTAAGAAACACTCCACTGACCCACATTGAGGACTCAGAAGAAATCAAGTCAGACTTAGAGGAACTGGGACTTGGAGCAAGTTAGAATTTTAGTAGAAGACATTTAGAGAAGGTTTCCAAGGAGAACTAACAATAAGGTAGAAATACCTGAGTGGAAGAGAGGGGGGTGTTATATCAGAAAGGGAGAGAAGCAGGAAAAGAAGAGACAAAGAGTGAAGAAATATTTATATTACATTTACTATCCTAGTTTCACAACCCTATGCAGTAGGAACTATTATTATCCCCCTTCTGCCGGTGGGAAAACTGAGGCCCAGTGAGGTTAAGGAATATCTTCAGGTCACACAGCTGGTCAGAGGCATTGTGTGGGTTTACCCGGGTCCTGGATCCAAGTGCCTGGCCATGCATTGTTTATACTGCCCATAACTTTTCAAAGAAAGGGAAAGAGGAAGGAAAAGCAAATAGGATTTATTTTGTTTAATGGTCCAGAGCAGGCATTTTGCACTCATTATTTCACTGGTTTGCTTCAGGGTCCTTGCGAGGTGAATACCACCTTCAATTTGCATTGAGAAAATGGAGGGTTGCCCCTACAGAATGGGAGAAAATTTTTGCAATCTACCCATCTGACAAAGGGCTAATATCCAGAATCTACAAAGAACTTAAACAAATATACAAGAAAAAATCAAACAACCCCATCAAAAAGTGGTCAAAGGATATGAACAGACACTTCTCAAAAGAAGACATTTATGCAGCCGACAGACACATGAAAAAGTGTTCGTCATCACTGGCCATCAAAGAAATGCAAATCAAAACCACAGATACCATCTCACACCAGTTAGAATGGCCATCATTAAAAAGTCAGGAAACAACAAATGCTGGAGAGGATGTGGAGAAATAGGAACACTTTTACACTGTTGGTGGGACTGTAAACTAGTTCAACCATTGTGGAAGACAGTGTGGGGATTCTTCAAGGATCTAGAACTAGAAATACCATTTGACCCAGCCATCCCATTACTGGGTCTATACCCAAAGGACTGTAAATGATGCTACTGTAAAGACACATGCACATGTATTGTTTATTGTGACACTATTCACAATAGCAAAGACTTGGAACCAACCCAAATGTCCATCAATGATAGACTGGATTAAGAAAATGTGGCACATATACACCATGGAATACTATGCAGCCATAAAAAAGGATGAGTTCATGTCCTTTGCAAGAGACATGGATGCAGCTGGAAACCATCATTCTGAGCAAACTATCGCAGGAACAGAAAACCAAACACCGCATGTTCTCACTCATGGGTGGGAATTGAACAATGAGAACACTTGGACACAGGGCGGGGAACGTCACATCCCAGGGCCTATTGTAGGGTGGGGGGCAAGGGGAGGGATAGCATTAGGATAAATACCTAATGTAAATGACAAGTTAATGGGTGCAGCAAACCAACATGGCACATGTATACATATGTAACAAACCTGCATGTTGTGCACATGTACCCTAGAACTTAAAGTACAATAATTTAAAAAAAAATTAAATTTAAAAAAAATCAGAAAAAAAAAGAAAGAAAACTGAGGGTTGCCATGGATGGTCAAAGTATCTTAAATGAGGTCTCAGCAAAACTGAAGCAGGAGAGTCCATATTCAAACCCTACGTCAGCTAACCCCCAACCCACGTGCCACAGAACACCACTCAAGTTAGAAAGAGTATTAAAATATTGAAGGCCAAAAACATAGCACATAGACCTCTCAGAAGGGAAAAATGGAAAATGGGAAAGGATGGGAATGGATTTCATTTTGTTGATTGAAACTGGGAGATGACTGAATGAGGAAATATTTTGATTTTGTTTGGCCAGGGAAGAGCTGTAAATAGGCAACAGAAGGTGGTTTGAAGAGAAACATACTAAACAAATGCCAGATATTCTTATCTTTACTGGTTATTTTGAACTTAGACAAAATAATACTGAACAGAGAGTAAATAACCTAGACAAGTACTTCCCTTAGTGCCCACCTGGGACTATAAAATGCCAGCAGAGAGGTTCACATTTGATTGCACCTGCCCTTGAAAACTCAGTTGAAGTCACTTTGATCACTGCTTTCACTCTACAACTCTTAGCACTATAAATTCAAATTTTCATTGAAGTTCCTTTTGAAATTGCAAAATAATACTGTATATGCTTTATTTCAAAAATGTTTGAGAAAATGGGCAATGAAGGAAAAAGGGTAAGCCCCTGTAACCACCACCACTATCTAGTGAGTAGCCTTCCAGATCTATGTGCGCACCAATGTGAACACATGAGTATTATCAAATTAATTTTTGGCCAACCATAATTAAATTCTTTGTTGTGATAAACAACCTTGGTTTATTCCATTTATATAGGAACTGGAGGAAGAGATTTTTAAAACCAAAATAATAGCTGGGAATGTTGGCTCATGCCTGTAATCTGAGCACTTTGGGAGGCTAAGATGGGTGGAACACTTGAGGCCAAGGAGTTCAAGACCAGCCTGGACAAAAAGAAAAGTGAGACTCCCATCTCTATATAATTTTTTTTTTTTTTTTTTTTACTCCAGAGGCTGAGATGGGAGAATCACTTGAGGCCAGGAGTTCCAGGCTGCAATGAGCCATGATCATGCTAGTGTACTCACCAGCCTGGGTGAGATCCTGTCTCTAAACAAACTAATAAACAAAATAATTAAATTTCAGGCCTAAGAAAAATATAAGGCAGAA
Organism: Piliocolobus tephrosceles; assembly: GCF_002776525.5. Lineage (NCBI taxonomy): Eukaryota > Metazoa > Chordata > Mammalia > Primates > Cercopithecidae > Piliocolobus > Piliocolobus tephrosceles. Next base: position 88,241,864 of record NC_045444.1, read on the forward strand.
ATACCATTTTGAATGAGAGTTGAAATATTCTTTTTTCAATTTGGAGTGGACAATGGAGGAAATTTGATGAAGAGCATCCATCAGCTTGCCTCCCCTGCAGCTCCTCTTACAGCCCTTACATGGAAGAAGCATTCAGTTAGTATTTCTTGAGTGAATGAGAAATCATTCCCTTTTAGGATGGTTTTTGTTTGGGTTAAATGGTATCAATACTAAGAATCATAGAAACACATACACCCAAATATAAATGCTATAGAGTGCTCCAATTTTTATTAACACCTGTTTAGGAATATTCAAGCCAGGATTCACTTCCATTTTTACCACAAGTGACATACAAAATTAGCTCCCCCCCCTTTTTTTTTATTATTATTTTTTTTGAGACAGGGTCTTGCTCTGTCTCCCAGGCTGGAGTGAGTGTCACAATCACAGCTCACTGCAGCCTCAACCTCCCAGGTTCAGTGATCCTCCCACCTCACCCTCTCAAGTAGCTGGGACTATAAGCACATGCCACCAGGCTTGGTTGTTGTTGTAGATACAGGTCTCACTATGTTGTCCAGGTTGGTCTTGAACTCCTGGTCTCAACTAATCCTCCAGCCTGGGCCTCCCAAAGTGCTGGGATTACAGGCAAGAGCCACCATGCCTGGCTCCCCTGACTTTTTTTTTTTTTTTCCCACCACTTTTGAGTCTTTAAGACTGCCTCATTATTCATCACATTTCACGCACATATACTTGTTCTCCCAAATGAATTGTAAGCTCTGTAGAAGTAGTGGGGTTTCTTTTGATCTGTTTTGTATTCTTCCCAGCACTTGGTACATGCTCTGCACAGAGTATATGTTAAACAAATGTTTGCTGACTTTACTGAATATGTTGACTGTATTAGTTTGCTAGAGTTGCTGTAACAAAGTCTCGGATTGGGTGGTTTAAGCAACAGAAATGTATCATCTTACAATTCTGGAGACTGGGAAGTCTGAAATTGAGGTGTTGGCAGGGTTGGCTCCTTGGGAGGGGTGTCAGGGAGAGTTTGATCCAGGTCTCTCTCCTTGGCTTGTTGATGGTCATCTTCTCCTTGAATCTCTTCACTTCACCTTCTCTGATGCACGTCTATTTCTCAGTCCACATTTTTTTTTGCCTTTTTAGGAGGATGCGAGTCAAATTGCATTAGGGCCCACCCTAGTGCTTTCATCTTAACTAATTACATCTGCAACGATCCTATTTCCATATAAGATCATATTCTAAAGTAGTTGGGGTTAGGACTTCAACACGTGAATTTTGAGAGCACATAATTCTACCCATAATAGTGACCTTTCACCAAATCATAAAAATTCAGCAGGAGACGAGGCTTTAAAAATCACGGTAGCCTACCTGATGCTTGAATCCTTTTTTTCCACCAAGCCAAGAAGAGCATTTAGAATTTTAACAGTATATTTGGCAACAGGGTTTTCGGGTTGATTTTATTTTTTAACGCCCTCTGTATGCTTCCCAGAATGGTTCCCGCTGCCTACGCCTCGAAGCCTTCACGTTGTCTGGAACAGGTGAGTACTTCCTCAGGAAGAGATCGTTAAGCAGGATTGGAGAGACATTTCCCTGGATCTCAGTCCACTGAACAGCAGCCCGTGAGCACTTCCATGTGGGGGCTCTAAGCTGTAGGAAGATGCCTCTGGGAGCCCCAGACCCCTGCGAGTCTGTTAGTTTTTCTCTATGAACCATTTTACTTTCAGTGAGTTTGGTCATTAAAATTGTTTTGTGTCCCTCAGCCATGCCCCAGGCCCTGAGAACAGGGAGTGTTGGTCTGCAAGAAAACCTAGTGGGTTTATTATTCTCTGACACAGAGAAACCAAATAACATCATTGAGTGGCTATTGGAGGGGGGGCGACTTGATTCATGGGGGTCATGCTTTCCCAGGCCCTCTCTACGCAGTCTCGGCTCAGACCAGGGCAGACTTTTATTACCAGCTTTCAACAAATCCCTAGTTTCTTTTGCAAAGTAAAACAGATAATAGAGACATTCCGGGAATAGTTAGCTAACTAAGCTGTGCCAGGCAACCTCCGGGCTAAGAAGAACTCAGTGTTTTCGGACAATGACCAATTACAATAACCAGTATTATTTGATCTGAGAGTAATTAGCCGAGGCTCTGTTCTTTTTGCTTCAGTGAGGAGGCAAAAAGGGCAGTGAGGAAAACATCAGAGACAGGGGAGACGAGCTCAAATGTCAAAGAAAAACACACTCTTGCAGGTGGGGAGAAGTGGAAGAGTTTCACTGGCCAAGATCCTGACTGAACACTTGAACATTGTTTTTCCCTGAAAATATGCTAGAATTTAACTTAACCGAAAGTCGTTTGAATTCTTCATTCTTACTGTTCATATCCTTTAAAAAGCCTCCATGTTGAGTAAATTTCAGGGTACAAAAGAGTAAAATAGGTAGGGAATATAGAACTGTGGACTACCAGAGGATCTTTCACTGGGAGGGACAGGTCTCTCCAGGACATCTGCACCCTCCACTCTTATTTTCAAAAACACTGTATAACCTAAAACTCCCCTTTATTTTGCAGACAGGTTCTAGGGAACTGCTGTTTATCACTTCATTCAAGACGTGCAAATATTCTTTTGAACAGTATAGTCAGGCTCCCTCCTCTCTATCTAGAGATATGTGGATTTCAGCACTGCCCCATGGCTTTCTTTCATGTCACTTTCAGCTTCCACAGTAAATGGCAACTCTCAACCTGAGAACCATCTTACTACTCCATGCGGCTGCTGCAGCTGCCTCTGTCCCATGGCAGAAGATAGTTCACCAGCCTCCTGCTATCACCCCACCAGCCTTTCTTTCTAGGGCTGAGCAAGGCTTGAATTCTCTGAATATCTCTCTGGCTTTTCTGACGATACAGCACCCATGGCCTCTGCCCCTTCCCTTGTCCCCTGGCAATACGTATTCACCTTTTCTCAGACTTCTGGCTTCTCTGCTCAGATCTTTAATGCAGGAAGTAATGTCCAGGCTGGGCCCAGTGGCTCACACCTGTTAATCCTAGCATTTTGGAAGGACAAGGTGGGCAGATCACCTGAGGTCAGGAGTTCAAGACCAGCCTAGCCAACATGGCGAAACCCTATCTCTACTAAAGATACAAAAAATTAGCCGAGCATGGAGGCATGTGCCTATAGTACCAGCTACTCAGGAGGCTGAGGCATGAGAATCGTGGAGGCGGAGGTTACAGTAAGCTGAGATCGTGCCACTGCACTCCAGCCTGGGCGACAGAGTGAGACTCTGTCACAAAAAAAAAAAAGGGAAGTAATGTTTAGAGGTGTTTAGAGGTATGTTGTCTAATACAGTAGCCACTAGCCACATGTGACTGTTTAACTTTTAATTTACTTAAATTTAAAATTCAGTTATGTTGCACTAGCTGCATTCCAAGGACTCAGTAGCCACATCGGAGCAGTGACTATGATATTGGACAGAGCAAAAATAGAATATCTGCATCATCATGGAAAATTCCATTGGCAGCGTTAGCCTAGATTGTCACATGGGAAAATTCTTGGCTCTGGGAAGGGCTCTGTGAAAGGGTTAATATTGGATGGGATATATACTATGTACCTAGCAGGGTGCTACATATATTATTACATTTAATCCTTACGGATGTCATTGCCAGGTCAAAGAGGAGGAAACTGAGGCTGAGAGAAGTTAAGTAACTTGGCTAAGTTAGTCCAACTAAGTAAGTGGTAGAGCCAGGGTTCATCTGGTACCCAGGTCTCTGTGGATTTGGCCGTTGAATCAGGTTGCAGATGTGGCGAGTAACAAGCAGCCGAAGTGTCACTGGCTTTTCTACACCATCCCTACAGAGGTGTGGTGGAACCATTCACAGGCCTGCAGAGGAATCCCCAGGGCTTGTTTGAGGTTTGATGGTGATCTCATTACTGTGGGCCTAGTAGGTACGCACTCACTTTTTAGATTGATTGGTAACTTGTAGGACAGCTTCTGCAATGTTTCTTCCTAGTATTGGATATATTTCTTACTGTGGGCATCTACTACATCCCAAACTGAGAACATTCAAAAAGTGCCTACTCTATCCCTGCCCTGTTCCTCTTCCTGTAGGTCTAGGGGGAAAACCAAAGAACCCAGCTGAGCTCATACTGACCAGCCTGTCCTGCACCTCGGAGGTCAGTGGCAGTGCTATGGGTGGGAGACTTTTATACTCAGAGCCAGGCTGTGCTAGGAAATCAAAACTGCTGTCCCAGACCCCTAAGAACAACCAGATTTTAGAAATATGGAGGGATGGGTTAGTAGATGGTGTTTTACACAGTCACAAAACTCAATTTTCATTTTTTCTTGTTTGTGTTTCTGTTCTGGACTTTTAAGATTACATGTAGCCGTCCTGGCCCCCAGCACATCTTTTAAGATTGATATACAATTTTAATTATTTTTATGACTTTTATAAGCAATGGGGCCTGTGGCAATTCAGGTGGGTTGGAATGAATTTATTATCCTTGCCCACAGGGATGAGCACTCTCTTAGGCTGCTGGCAGAAATGGAAATTGGTACAGCTCTTCTAGCTGATAGTATGAATCAAATACTTTAACATGTTGTGTATATCCTTCAACCACGGAACATCAATTCTAAGAATTTATCCTAAGGAAATATTACACAAACCCACAAAGATTTCTCTTTGAGAATATTTGTTACAGCATGATTTTAATAGTACTACTTCCATCCCAACAATAAAGGAAACAACTCAGATAGGAGTCTAGCTCTGTAAATTATGGTATGCCTACATAATCGAGTGATAACAGCCAGTAAAATTATGTCCTAGAAAGTGATTCAAAGTTATGGCAAGATGATCAAGGTAGTTAAATGGAAAAAGTAGATTATAAGAGCATGTATAGTATGATCCCATTTTTTTGTGAAACAAAAACTATACCTGTCTAAAAGCAAAGGACTGAAGAAAACAAAGACCTCAAGCAATGGTGATTATCTTTGAGTAAAGAGGATTATCTCAGAGTGAAGGGCTAGTCATAATTTTCCTTCTCAATAAGTACTCTGCAATAAGTATGAATTATTTTGGCATTGGAACATTCTCACCTCTTGAAATGTTACTAGAAGGAGTGATTTATCATAGGATTCTTTATCTTTAATAGCAGATTCTCATTAATTGGGTGGGTGGGTTTTCCTAGCTCTGCAAGATACTCCTGGCATGTTTGGTAGTTAACATCACAAACCTAAGAGTGGGAATTCACATTTAGCTTATACGGAAAGGTGCTGGTAGGCAAATTAACATTTGTGATGTTCATTTCTTTTATGCCAATATTTATTTTTAAAGTAGGGGTTGTAACCAGTGGATAATTGTTCCAGTGGAAGTTAAGAGGTGGTAGCCACGTGTACAACTATGAGAGTAATGGCAATTGGTAGCAAGCAAGGCCATAGGTGACAGGAAAAAGCATAATGATACAAACACGGAAGATGTCAGTAAATCATTTGTGCCCAAAAAGCAACATTTGTTCTCCCAGGACTCTTCTCAGCCTCGCAAAAAGAGCTCAATGTGCAACAGCAAGGCAGCAATCACTGGGGTGCTTGCCAATGGTCCTGCTACTAGTGCTGCCAGTGAAGGTTTGTGTTCATGTGGGGTGGAGTTGGCTTGTACAGGGGAGACCGACACACACTTGGCTCCTAGGAGGAAGAGCCTTCACCTGCCCACTTTGCCCTGGTGACCACCTCTGCCGGCGAAGGAGAAGGAGAAGCAATGTGCAGCAGTCATAGTTCAGAGGCTGTGAGACTGGAACAAGTCCAGAAACTACCAGAAGCCCTGAAACAACCCTGTGGGGAGGGTGAGGGTAGGTTCTCTTGGTTGAAATGGAAATCCTAAAAAAGAGGTCCTTGTGTCACTGATTAGTACCTACTCTTCTTTTATTCATTCACCTGGTTTTAAAAAAAACAAAAACAAAAACCTGTTCTTATTTTATTTTTTTGAGGCAGTGTCTAGTTCTGTCACCCAGGCTAGAGTGCAGAGGCACAATCATGGCTCACTGCAGCCTCGACCTCCTGGGCTCAGGTGATTCTCCCGCCTCAGCCCCCGGAGTAGCTGGGACTATAGGTGCATGCTACCACACCTGGCTAATTTTTGTAGTTTTTGGTAGAGATGGGTTTCACCATGTTGCCCAGGCTGGTCTCAAATTCCGGGCTCAAGCGATCCTCCCACCTCAGCCTCCCAAAGTGTTGGGATAACAGACGTGAGGCACAGCACTTGGCCAAATAACCTGTTATAAGAAAAGGGGTGCCCCTAATACCCCTGTAAGCGCCATTAGCCTTTCTTGGCTTCCCCAGACACTACATAAACACAGTCTAAGTAAAAACAATATGTCTGCCATGCTAACACAAGTTTAAAACCGGTCTCCCAGCCTTCCCTGTCCAATCAGACTGCAGCCCCTCAGCTCCTACTACACAGCAGTTCAGGAGCCACCTGTTATGGGTTAATGTTGGGGGAGTATGCAAGAGAACAAATCGCTGATTGGGGTGGGACTGTGGAGGTGGAAGCTGATAGATGCATTGCTTCTCACCACCTACCTGCTCTCCCCATGTCCAGAAGTTAGTATTTAACCAGAAAGCGTGAAGCCTGCAGAAACTGGATTCAGGGCCCAATTTTGGCACAAACTTCACCACACCACCCAATAGTGTGGGTGGACCAGCTAAAATTTGTTCATGAGATTTCCCCTAATTCTCCTTCCAGATGGATCCTAGGCTCTAGTGATTTGTACTAACATTCTTCTTCCAAACCTCCATTTCATGGGCCCTAAAAAAGCTCTGCCTGCTTTCTGTGCCGATAGCGCTCACGCAAGCATGGTTAATGTCCCTAAAACCCACTTCTGTAAGAAGTGTGGCAAGCACCAATCCCACTAAGTGACACAGTACAAGAAGGTCAAGGATTCTCTATGCCCAGGGAAAGCGGCAGTATGACAGGAAGCAGAGTGGCTATGGTGGGCAAAGTAAGCCGATTTTCCGGAAAAAGGCTAAAACTACAAAGAAGATTGTGCTAAGGCTTGAGTGTGTTGAACCCAACTGCAGATCTAAGAGAATGCTGGCTATTAAAAGATGCAAGCATTTTGAACTGGGCGGAGATAAGAATAGAGAGGGCCAAGTGATCCAGTTCTAAGTGTCATCTTTTATTGTGAAGACAATAAAATCTTGAGTTTATGTTCAAAAGAAAAAAAAACAAAACCTCTGCTGGACAGGATGCCCTGGATGACTGGATGAGGAATATATCTGCCAGACCTTCTTCATACCACAGCAAATGAGTAGACTTCTACCTGATTCCTTTTTCTCCTAACTGGCCTGGAAATTTGCAAGGATTTGGAAATTTGCAAATTTCTTCTCTATCTTGTCTATGAAACAATTACTCCTGAGTTTGAAGGTGGTTATCTGTTTGCAGAAACAGTTTCATGTCTTGGGAATCAAATAGCCCAAATTTGTTACGCAAATCTTATTCAAAAATTAGGTAAATTACAATTCTGGGCCAGGACTTCCAGCATCTCTGCATTGTGGCACCTGGAAGGGAAAGAATATCTGATCTTTCTTGCTTTAAGTCGGTAGGTGTATTTGAAATTAAGTAAGCCCATCTATATCTGCTTAACTGGGGATTTGCTGTGGTGTTTCGGGGCCACACAACTTAATTCTGAATGTCAGACATCAGTCCCATGAGCAGCTGCCCTCTGGGATGTGCAGTTTTCCCTCTTGTGCCTTTCCAGTTATAAACCTCTGTGTGTGTTGTGGAGTTGAGTGTACATAAATGATTGGCATTAGATTAGCAAAGACTTTCAAGCATTGTAAATAAATAGGAAACATGAAGACCCACAAGCCACCCTCCCCAGCTTCATGTCAGGCCTCTCTCCCCATTTTTGTCCTGGGCCAGCCAAGTGGCCTTGATTCCCTTCTTTAAACGCTGGCTTCTCCCTCCCACTCTAGGGTCTGTGTGGGTACACAGATCCCTGTCAGCAAGGCCTGCCTCTTGCCTGCCCTCCTTTCTTCAACTCTCAGCTCAAATGCCACTTCCTCAAGAAATCCTTATCTGACCACCTCTTCCCATTCTAGGTCAGGTATTGAGGCTATCTTAACCCTTAAAAAAAGGTCAACTTGAGGATTTGTCCTTACTGTGATTCAGGTACTTAATTATCTCTCTGCCTCTGCTCCATCTCAGGAGAACCAAAATGTTATACCTGGGCTGCTATAACTAACCTTAACTGGGTAATTGCCAATTAATAGAGATGTACTTCTCACAGCTCTGAAGCCTGGGAAAACCAAGACCAAGGCGCCAGCAGCTTAGGTGTTGGGCAAGAGCTCTCTGCTTCACAGATGGCACCTTCTCACTGTGTCTGCACAGGGCAGAAAGGGCAAAAGGGCTCTCTCAAACCTCCTTTATAACCCAATTACCTCCCAAAGTTCCCACTTCCTAATACTATCACTTTGGTAATTAGGTTTCAACATAAATTTGAATTTTGGAGAGATACAAACAGTCAGACCATAGGATTCTTTTCTTCACAGTTGTACTTAGACATCTGTGTGATAATTTGGTGAACATCTGACTCCTCTACCTGAGCTGCCAGAAGACAGTCTTGTCCTGTGTCTCCCAAAGCCAACCACTTGCTAGCACAGAGTAATTGCTCAATAAATGAATTTGCTCATCTCCAGATATATATTTCAACATAAGGTCAACTTGAGGATTTATCATTACGTGATTTAAGTACTTAATTATTTCTCTTCCTCTGCTCCATCTCAGGGGAACCAAGAGAGTTTTCTAGCTAATAAGCCTGACTGAGTTTCAGAAATGCTGAAAACAAGTGTATTTTCTACCCAAACTTCACCCTCCAGAATTACCTCTTTAGAATTCTGTGCTTTTCCCCCTCCAGATTTCTGTGCTTGCCACCCTTGGAGTCCAGAGCCTCAAACATGTTTTTTGTTTGTTTGTTTGAGACAGAGTCTTGTTCTGTCACCCAGGCTGGAGTGCTGTGGTGCAATATTAGCTCCCTGCAGCCTCTACCTCCCAGGCTCAAGTGATTCTCATGCCTTAGCCTCCTGAGTAGCTGGGATTACAGGTGCACGCCACCACACCCAGCTAATTTTTATGTTTTCAGTAGAGACAGGGTTTCACCATGTTGGCCAGTGTGGTCTCGAACTGCTGACCTCAAGTGATCTGCCTGCCTCAGCCTCTCAGAGTTCGATCATATTTTGAATATCAGGCCTTTCTACTTGGTTGGGCTGCAGTGTTCCTCCAAAAAGAATCCTTGATTATATATTTCTGTTTATAATATTATATATTATAATATATATTATTATATATTTCTGTTTATAATATATTTCTGTGTCTTTTATGTGTACATGGTGCCCAGACACACAGTGGAGGGCAAGGGAGCTGAATGATAGAATGAGGGGATTTTTCCCCTTCAACTTAGTAACAGGACAGTCAGTCAGAGTTTAGTATGGGGGTTACTTTTCCACTTGCCATCAATTTTAGCAATTCCAGGAAAATTCTACTTAAAATCTAAGTCTAGCCATCTCCTTTTCTTTACTTTTTGTTTTTCTCCCTTTGTTTTTCAGAAGGGAGGCTGCTGGAGAAACTCTATTTTTCTCCCCCACTTTTCCAGGCTGGGCAGGGTTCCTGAAGCTGAAGACCTGGCCTCCCAGATGCTGAAAGGCTTTCCCAGAGACCGCGTCTCCGCCCAGGAAGCACTCGTTCACGATTATTTCAGTGCCCTGCCATCTCAGCTGTACCAGCTTCCCGATGGTGAGCAAGGAAGTGTGTGCCTGTGTGCGTGCGTGAGTGCGTGTGCGTGACTGTGTGTATGTAAGTCTTGGTGTCTTAAGTAGTTTGCCTCAGCACCGGAGAATCATAGCATTTACCCCCAGGAGTGAAGTTAGAGATCCATTTGCCTGGGAGAAGCAAGATAGGACCCAATCTTGTCTGAGTTTTGCATGAGCTTCTCTCAAACTCTGAAGCACTGGTGGGGAGAGGTTACAAGGACCTCTTTGTAATGGTCCAGACATTTCACAGGTACACATTTACACTCAGAAATTGGATGAGATGGACGTTGTCTCTGAGTTGTTTGCCTTAGCTACCATCTGCCAGGAAACCACGCCAGTGTTTCTAACAAGACTCTTCTCCCTTTCTGCAGAGAGTAAGATGATAGGTGAAGCGGATATGTCCCGAGAGGGAGCTGGGCCTTTCTTGATTGGTAACAGCAAGCTGCAGAAGGCAGTGCCGGGGTGGGGTGCTGGGGGAAGGGAGGCCTCCTCCCAGGCTGCCCACCTCCTGTAAACACAAGTTACCCTGGAATCAGCCTTTGCTGCCTGGGCCTGAAGTCATCTTCCAAATCTGAAATCTGCTGAGGGATCATGTGGTTGGAACTCCCGTCATGTTTCTCGGACTGTGGCCAGGAAGGGCTACAGGAGGATGTGGCCAGTGGTCATGGGGGACTATCCTTAGGTGAGGTTTCTTTGAAAAAATCCACCATTCAGCTAAAAATAGTTTTAGGAACAAGGGACAAGTAGACAGGAAAAGCAAAGCTACCAGGAAAGTAAAACAGAAGAAGAGAGAGAAGCAGCCAGGGTTGGTTTTAGAAGTCCTAAGCCAGAGAAAAGAAAGCTTAGGAGGGAGGGCCTAAGGGCTGGGACTGGGATGAGGACACTGGAAGGGATGTGGGGGGGTGGTGATGGGGTGCAGTGAGATAAGGATGGGGACAGGGTGAGGAGCTACTACTGCCCAAGAGGTGTGGAAACAGCCTGGTCCGCCTTGCCAGAGTTTGCAAACGCAGCTCCTTTGTGTCTAGGACATCATCCTGTAGCAGTCCAAAGCGCTTAGTTTGGGACTTGTTGAGGCATTCTATTTTATGACTAAAGTGAGTCATTTAGGATCTCCAAAAATAACCATAATCATACAACTGAGGTTAATGTCTTACTTAACCCTGTAGAAAGAGTCAGTCATTAGTATTTATTAAATTGCCATTAAGTGTCAAGAACATATTAAGTGCTATAAAAAGTGGAGGAAAACAAGAGACTTGTCCTTGGCCTCCAGGATCTTATGAAGTGGGAGGAAAAGAGGGTGAGGAAGAGGAAACGGGGCACCCTCGCACACATATCAGCACAAATCATATCTAAACAGCTAAAAATCTGTGCATAATCAACTGCAGATGTGCAGAGACTATGTGTGTGTTGAAGGCAATTCTTTGGAGGAACAAGAATAATTCAAATGAGATGGATTAGACTGGAGGTGAATCTGAAGTGGAATTTGGAAGGAGGAGAGAGGCAGGGGTTAGCATATGGGTGGAACAAAAGACATTGCAGGCAGATCCACAATTCTCACTCCCTTCCTGGTACCTCTGTCCCCACTTCAGCCCCATTCCTCCCCGGCCACTCTCATCCCAATCCCCTCTTCCCAGTCCAAGCTTCTAGATTGTTCCTTTTCAGCTTTCTCCTCTCAGGCTTGGGACTTATAACTCTACTACTTCATGCAAGTGTACACGCTTGGATGTACACACACATGCACACACACACACACACTCTCCCTTCTCTCCTTTTAAAGAAACTTGCCCCATTGGCCCTCCTTTAGGATCTGTTATTCCACATGCTGAGAATTGCTGGGGATCTTCAAAGTTTTCTAGGCTCCAGCTTTTGCCCGACGCAGGTTGATTAGGAAGAAACACTCACTGTCCAAACTGATGTGTTGTTAGAAACGTGGGTTTTGATTTTTCCTGGCTGACCCAACAGCAAAGACACCAACAAGAGGGGCCCTGGTGCATGGATGTCTAGGGTTGTGTATGTGTGTATACGTGTGTGGTGCGGGTGTGCGTGTATGTGTGAGAGACAGAGAGAGAGAACAATCTGTATTCCTTCCCTGTTCACCCAGTCACAGAGCCCAAATCTACTTTGACACTTTTAGAAAAATGAAAAGGTGGAATCTTGCAGGAGGCTGCCTGCAGTAGTGGGGGAGACCAGGAGTGCTCACAGCAGGAGGGAAGTTGACTTTTCTTTATACATATAGGGGTTTTTCCATGCAGAGTTTAAATTATGCCTGATAAAAGGAGTTTCATGGATGTTTCAGTTCTTTCAAATTCTCCTGGCTTCCTCCCAATTAAATGAGGTTTGTCAAAGCCACAGGGCTCTGCTGCTGCTGCCTCGGCGGACAAGCATTTCCTGCAGCGACATCTCGAATCCCCGAGGGAGAAGATGAAAGGGCCGGTGCCAAGAGACAGGGGAAGGTGGGGGCAAGATTGGGTGTGTGTGCCTCTGTGTGTGTGTGCTTGTGCACTCATGTGCACGAGCATATGTGTGTGCTTGTGTATGTGTGTGGCAGGGTGGTGGGCATGTAGAAATATGTACAGAGACAGATGGACAAGTAGATAGAAAAAGCAAAGCTACTACGAAAGAAAAATAGAGGAAGAGACAGAAGCAGCCAGGGCTGGTTTGTGCACGTTCATGACAGTGGCCCTCACCACCAGCACATAATCTACTAAGAGATGCGGTCCTTGGCCTGGCAGTGCCAGCCTGCTTTTTCATTGCCCCTGGCAATGAGCCTTTATTAACAGCCTCCTTTGCAGACAGAGTGTACCAGTGGGTAATCACAGTTCCCAACCTGCAGGGACATAGAAACTCCATCCCTGAGGAGGGCTGCCCCAGGCATGAGAATTGTGCAAAAATCAGCACGTTCTTGTGAGTGATTTGTAAGGAGAGTTTCTGTGCCATAATTATGCGAGAAATTTTGCTCTCTGGTGGCATTTTAGTATACAGTTATTTAAGGGCTTATATTTATATCATTTTATTATTCTGGTTTTCTTCTGGTTGCAGGATAACAGAGTTGTCACTTTAAAATACATTCTGTTTCCCCTTTGATCTGGAAGATGCCAGCTCTTATTGTCTGCCCTCTAAAGAAGACAATTAAAGCATAAAGCCTGGGACTGGGAAATACGTGGAGAGTGGAAGGACAGCCTAAATCCCAGTGCAGGAGCGGCATAGAAATTCCGCACAAAATGAAAGAATTGTTCCAGTCCATCTCTATTTTCATGACGCTGAGAAGTCCCGAACAACCCTTTCCCTAGGTTGTGGCAGGACGCTTAGAGTCAAAGGGCATTTATCAGGGGGTTATTTGCCATGAAAACCAGGAATTCCAGGATTAGTTTCCTTTTGGACAGCACCTGAAGTGGAAAAGTGTGAATATTAGAATGGCAAGCGTGTGGGAACTTCTGCCAAGTTCTGACATTTTCCCTTATTGACTCGTGAACACCTGAAGAAACACTTGTTGAAGGAGAAATTATTGGTAGTCCCTCTCAAAACACAGCCAACGGCAAGCTAATTGCTTTTGCAGATGGCCACGGAGTCTCTCTTTCCACTCAGACATCAGCTTATAGCCACACTTGTGGTCCTCGTGGCTGAGCCAGCAGGGCAGGACGTCAGCTGGAGCAGTGAGGACCTAAAATTAGGCCCTTGGCAACTCTCTAATCTTAGCTGCAGGTTCAGCTTCTTCATTTAATTCCCTTTGCCCTCAGCATGAACTTAGGCTCTGGGAAAGGAACACTGTTTAATGATTTGGGGGTGGGGGTAGTAGAAAATCATTAAGCTGCCCCTTCTCAGAACTGGCTCCGCTCTGTTCTTGCAGGAAACCTTCCAAATGTTACCCTTGGAAAGTTAAGACTGATTTTGGAACCTAGCCATTTTGAACTACAGACACTGATCCAGAAAAGTATTTTTTATCTGAGGCAGTAAATGACACGTGATTTAAGAGTCTGGTCCTTAAGCCATGGTCCTTGATCGTCAGGACATCAAAGGCTGTCTCTCTTTCTCTCTCTCTCTCTCTCTCTGGGTTGGTCCCATTTTGCTTGTTAGCCAAGTCTCATACTTGAGTCTCCCATTCCTTCCTGAACTAAATCCCCTTCTCCTTTAAAACGGGTTTTAGCATCTTAGGGGGAAAAAAATCTTAAAAGCTTGCAATTGTTTCACAAGTAATTTTGCAAAGATGCTGTACCACAGGCCCCATTGTTAGCGTATACTTATGTACACATAGGGATGGAAGAAAGCATGGCATCTACCTCTGCCTTTGACACACCACCCCGATATCTATACTCTGAAAGTTCTTCAGCATGCCCCATTGCCCTGTTAAAATCTGAGTCGTATTTTGTTTTGGTTCAATGAAAGAACTTCAGGCCTCTTCTTTGAGTGTTGTCTCCTTAATATATTTGAAGGTCCCTATGATATCACTTCCCAAAGGCCACTTTAGGCTGAATTCCTTGAACCTTTGTTTCTGAATGCAAATTCTGTTTCTCCCACTTTTTAGTCATTTTGTTTTATTGTTCTCTTCTGAATCTGTTCCAATTATTTTGCTTATGTCTGAGAATATGGAGGCAGCTTAGACTCAAATTTCTTGCATGGTGGGAGAATCATGTTCCATTCATTCATTGGAGGCTTACTGAGTGTCTACGAGGTGCAATATTAAAGGATACAAAAATGAATTAGTCATGGACCCTGTCCTCAAAGAGCTTACAGTCCTTTAGGAAATAAGACAAATATATAAACAGCTGCAGATCAAGTAAACAAATAAAGTGCTCTAAGTGTTCGAAGGAGGTGAGATTAACTCCAGCTGTGGGGATCCAAGATGATTTTGTGAGTGGGCCTTGAAAGATGATGGGTCTGGATGATTGGGGAGGAAGAGCATACGGGGAAAGGAACGTCATGTTCCTCTCAATACCATCTAAGATCATTCCGAAGTTGTCTTATTTTTAATAGTAGTGGCTCAGTCTTAACTCATATACCATTGTAGTTTTTCTTACCATCGTATGCCTTTTTGCAACAATTTAAACATTCTTTAACATGTACTAATCAAGCTTAGTTTCACTCTAAATGCTTCCACATAATTTCAAACCTATTGTTTATTGGTTTTATTGTCTATTCTATTCAAAGTTGAACTAGAATATTTTGTCCTTCTTTGAGGCCAGGTTTCAGGGACTGGGGATTTTGGAAAAGAGGGAAGGAAGAGTCTCAGTCATTCTCTTGACTCTATGCTACTTCTAGGAGTTTGTAACATAACTCAGACCCATCTGTCTCCCTTTTGAATCCTCCATCAATCAGCCCTTAAGAAGCAAATTTGGGGATGTCCTCCATAATACACTTCCTCACCTTCTATGCACAAAGTTGTTCTCAATCCATTTCAATACATTAAAGGAGATACTGGGTTGAGACATGGTTTATGGGGTTGCATAGCATTGTGTTGCTTGGAGAAGTCTGGGAAAACCGAGTCCCTCAGCCCTACCAAGCCCTTAAGTTGGTTAAATTTGTTACTTTCATGGATGAGTCTCCAAGTAAAGATAAATAATTCAGAAAAGAGTTATTTGTAAAGACTACTTATTTCCATACCTTCATTATACAGATGAATCACTGATGCCCAGGGAAGAATGATCGTACCTGCCTTTTATTGGACATCTATATGCTTTATATAAATTATCAATCTGTGTACTAATTGGTGAGGCTGGAATTGTTATCCTCATGGTACAGATTAGACAGCTGGAAGTGAGGTAGGGTAATTGCTTGAAGTCACACAGTTAGAAAGTTGTAGAGCCAAGATTTTACTTCAAATCCGACTCCTAAAAGCTACTCCTTTCTTACCATTCATTGTTCTTGCTGAAGATCACATAGGAACTTAGCTGCAAAACCAAGATTAGAACCAAGATCTTGATGCCCAGTTCTGTGCTCCTCCCACTCTCTCATGTACTGTGTTTATTTTAAAGCTTTTCTGGGAAAGATTCCACACATCCCCAGGTAGCATGTTTAATATCTCACAGTTAAGAGGGCTCAATTTATGTTAAATAGAGATTTACACCCCAGAACCAACTTCTTCCTCAATGCCATCTTACCTTAGTTTCTTTTCTTTTCTTTTCTTGTAATAATATATGCAATCAGCCTTGAGTTTTAAGTTTTTTTTTTTTTTTGAGATGGAGTTTTGCTCTTGTTGCCCAGGCTGGAGTGCAATGGCATGATCTCGGCTCACTGCAACCTCCATGTCCCAGGTTCAAGCGATTCTCCTGCCTCAGCCTCCCAAGTAGCTGGGATTACCTGCCTGTGCCACCTCGCCCAGCTAACTTTTGTATTTTGAGTAGAGACAGGGCTTCACCATGTTGGCCAGGCTAGTCTCAAACTCCTGACCTCAGGTGATCTGCCCGCCTCGGCCTCCCAAAATGCTGGGATTACAGGTTATCAGTCACCTGGTCCGGCCAAGATTTCTTAATCAGTGGTGATAATTGTTTTTGTTCCACCGGTAACTCATTCAGGTGAAACTCATTCAGTTTTATAAGAAAACATCAAGGACTCCAATGGAAAATGAGGTGAAGGCATAAAATAGCAATTTATACAAGAGGAAACAAAAAGAGCACAGCAACACATGGAATAAATTGTCTGCTTTACTAGGGATAAAAAGTACAAATAACTGTTAAATTAGTTATTTTTTCCTGTAATCTAATAGCTCCCAGTGTTTGTGAGATTATGGTAAAATGATTCTCTGCTGATGGTAGTGAAACTTTTGCAAGGTATTATAGCATGCATATCAGGAGCCATAAAAATGATCATACCCTTATACCCTATGCCTTTGTTCCTGGAAATTATCCAAAGAAATAATTGAATAGGGGGAAAAACCCTAAGACCTAGATTAATGAAAATGTTCATTGCAGTGTTGTCTATAATGTTTTAAAATTTTTTGAATAAAAAGAAGCAATGTAACTGTTAAACACCAGAGAACCAATTGGACAAATGTTGGTGTATTGACTCAACATACAGTACTATGTAGCCATTTTAAATGATCATTAATAGAAATGTATGATATTATAAAAGTTCTTATGCTATAACATGAGCTATAAGAAACTAGAATACAAAATTGCATATTACAGTTGACCTGTGAAAATTAATATGCACATGAACAAAACCGAAAGGTAGTGTACAAAATGAAAATGCGCTTCTAGTTTAGTGGGGTTGTAGGTCATTTCTTTTCCTTTCTCAGAGCTTTCTTTAAACTGGTGTTATATTGTCTTAGTTATTTAAAAGAATAGGTTAAAAGAAAAACGGCACAGGCAGTCTGAGCTGGGGATTGAGAGTTAAAGGACCTGAGTTTTCTTCTTTTTTTGTTTCCCAACATAATGTGTTTTGGCTGTCATAAACCTCAGTTTCTCCATCTGCATGATGGGTTAACACTAGTTTTCTTTACCCCAGATTGACAGAATATTTATTTTTATAATGCTTTTAACTCACTGAATGCAAGGATTCATATAAATTTGGTCCTGGGAGAATGAAGGGCAGGAGGGAAAGGAAAAAATAAATAGGCGTAATTAATTTTAAAAGGAAAGATCATCTGCTTTAATCGGAAATGTATGTGTACTGTGCCCCTAGTCAGAGTTTTAAGTGCACTTCGTGTTAGTTAGCAACTTCAATTTAAAGTGCTGTGTGATCCTCTGGGCTTTGAAGATATGAAGCCGCTATACATACACATGAGCTAAAATTACCGCATAATCACGAGGATGTGTGCACTTTGAATAATTAAATGCACTAAGCATCTCCAGCTGATGGATTGATGATGTGGGAGAGTAGTGCAAAAACCACACGACACGGAAGATTACAAGACATTTTGAAATGATAGCTGAATTTTCAACCTTTTTTTTTTTTGTTTGTTTGCTTGTGATTTCTCTTTTAGCCATTATGGTCAAGTAAAAGAGATCTGATTATCTTGTTTCCTGTGAAAGGTTATTTAGCCCCTCAATCCCATTAAGTCACTTTCTGCACTCCAGTGCACTGAGCCTTCATCGGGTTATCAGCCCAGGAAGAGTAAATGGAGACACCAGGATCGGATTTCTAAAGGAAGGAGAGTTAAAGCAAAGTTTGAAAGGGGTGACAGCCAACAGCCATGAGCTTAGGAACTCAATTAGACTAAAAAGACAACTATCTCATTATCTCGTTCCGAAATGATCTAAATACATAAGAATCTAAAAGTTTTAAATAAACTTGTCCTGCCGACTGTCTAGGTGACTGAATTTCCCTTCTCAAAAAATTTTTAAACACCCACTTTCATATTTATTTATTCTAAGCGTGAAGCAGCTGCGATAATTATGCTGTCAGCCTTGGGAAGCTAATGAGGAGCCACCAGAGTGGAAGGTTTTGCATTTGTGAGATTGCCGAAGGAGAGCCGTGTACAGCTTTTTTCGTTTTTTCTTTCCCTTCCTCCCTTCCTTCCTTCCTTCCTTCCTTCCTTCCTTCCTTCCTTCCTTCCTTCCTTCCTTCCTTCCTTTCTTTCTTTCTTTCTTTCTCTTTTTCTATGAGTTGGGAAGGAGAGTCTGGCAGTCCACGGTCAAATTGGAATCCTTTTGATTAACCGGTTGCCTTCCCAGCATGTTCTGCCAGATAACGTCTCTCTCTCTCCCTCTCCCTGCTTTTGAGGAGCTGCTGCTTTTAAGGGGCAAGGAAGCCGAAGGGAAATCCCAGCTTTTCATGCCACTGTCCCCAAGGCAAGAGGATACTTCTCCTGGAGAGAAGTTCCCCGAATGGTTTGGATTTGAGTTGATTTGAGAATAATCGGTAAAGTATACGCACTGTTTATTTTAGCCATTTAACTGTCTATACTATGACAAGATCTAAAATAAAGTAGAATACAAAATTGCATATTATAATGTCCTTGTGAAAGAGTCTTATACATATCAACAAATGGTATGATGGCTCCCCTTTCCAGCCTAGCCAATATGCGATTCCAAATACAAGAAGACCAGACCCCAGATTACCCACAGCATTTAAGGGCACGAGTTTAGGCCAGGCAAGGCAGAGCTGGCAAGTTTGTTTCTTCCCTTTGGGTGTGAGCAGCTTCCAGCAAACAGTATTATTAAGGCATTTTATGCTTTTGGTGCACTAAGGACAGAAGTCTCTCTTTTTGTTAAATTGTGACATATTTTGAGCAACCCAGGTTTATGCAAATTGTGAACCTGGGAAAAGCAATGCACAAGTGGAAGGGGGCCCTGAGCAAATTTTGTGGATGTGCTTTGGCGACAATGTGGCTGCTGCCTCTTGCTATTTTTCTCAGATATCTGTGCTAATACTTGTAACAATGGCTACCATTTATTAAAAACA
>NC_045444.1:88261370-88395587 GCF_002776525.5 Piliocolobus tephrosceles
TTTTGAGACGGAGTCTCGCTCTGTCACCCAGGCTGGAGTGCAGTGGCCGGATCTCAGCTCACTGCAAGCTCCGCCTCCCGGGTTCACGCCATTCTCCTGCCTCAGCCTCCCGAGTAGCTGGGACTACAGGCGCCGCCACCTCGCCCGGCTAGTTTTTTGTATTTTTAGTAGAGATGGGGTTTCACCGTGTTAGCCAGGATGGTCTCGATCTCCTGACCTCGTGATCCGCCCGTCTCGGCCTCCCAAAGTGCTGGGATTACAGGCTTGAGCCACCGCGCCCGGCCAATATTGGAAACTTTCTAAAACGTATCTAGCTCAGCGTGATGCTCATTGCCTATCACGTTCTAACTAACATCACCCTCTAATGGCCGGACTCCTTGACGTGACATTAGCTCCCTTCGCTATCTGGTTCCAACCACTTCAACCACTTTTCCAACTTTATCTCCCAGTCTGTCTTGTTCTAACCATGCAAGATGACTTGCAGTTCCCTCAAACACTTTTCTTCCTTCATGTCTTTTCTCATGCTGATCCCTCAACCGGGAATATCCTCCTTGGCAGTCCTTCACTATGGAGGGCATAGTCATCCTTCAGGTCTCAAAGGGCACCTTGTCTATGCTCTCCTTGTCCATAGACTTGGAGGGAGGGGTTATTATAATCCTTTGTTTGTGCCTCACTTTTGGTCCTTGTTTATCTGTGTATGTGTGTGTTCCTCCCAGATTTATTCCTATTTTTATCATCTTCAACACGTAGCATATTGCCTTGCACAAGTGTTCACTTGGTAAATACGCATTAAATTGAATTAAATAGAAGGCACTTGCCAACTATTGGATTCAGTAAAGTGAATCATCTATGAGTCAGTATGAATTATTAGTAAATAAGTCTGGCTCATGCTTTGACATTTTTCTTCAGGTGACAAATATTACAACAGACAAAAATATACCACAGAAGATCCCAGGAAATAACATATTGGTGCTTCTCTCTTTTCATTCCGACAGAGGAGTCTTTGTTTACAGTTGCAGGAGTGAGGCTCAAGCCAGAAATGTGTGACCTTTTGGCCTCCTACCAGAAAGGTCACCACCCAGCCCAGTTTAGCAAATGCTGATGAAAAGAAAGGGCGAGATCACCAAGGTTCTTCCAGGTAAGTGGTTGCAACAGTGAGGTTCCTTATGGACAAAATTGAAAAGCAATTGGTGCCAGGTGGAGAGGACATTGCTCAGGGATTCAGAGCACCTCTGTGCTGTTTCTAGTTCTTCCTCGCAGCTCTAGGACAGGTGACCTTGCCTCTTCAGGCCTCCATTGCCTGGGCTGGGCAAAGAGAATAATTACATGCATTGCCTGTCTCTTCCACTCCTGGAGCAGAGATAAAGTTCCTAAGACAGAACTTCCAAGCTTCCTCATCAGTGTGAAATCTTCAGCTGACAAAGGTGGGATGAAGGATTAGAACTGTTTTCCCTTAACTAGGGAATTCTCACTGTCAACTGACAGGGCAAAATTTGTCCTGATAAGGGTAACCAACTGTCCAAGTTTTCCCCAAGACCAAGGGGTTTCCTGGCTGTAGGATGCTCAGTACTAGAATTGGCACAGTCCTGGGTAAACCAAGATGGTTGGTCACTTTTGTGGCACAAATTACCTTCCAGGTAATCTTGAGTAGGAAGGGGTGCTGTGAATGATTTTACCAAAGCCACTATACCCCTTAAATGAGTACTGCTAGCAGGCACAGGAAGCCAGGTGGGACAACTCCAAAAGTCACTGTAGTATAGACAACCCTGCAGATGTCTCAAGAACACTTCCCATACTGGGGCTTCCATGATGGTAGATGGAATCAAGATAGAGGAATCAAGGTAGAGCCCACCTGCAGAGCCT
This sequence comes from Piliocolobus tephrosceles, assembly GCF_002776525.5. Classification (NCBI taxonomy): domain Eukaryota; kingdom Metazoa; phylum Chordata; class Mammalia; order Primates; family Cercopithecidae; genus Piliocolobus; species Piliocolobus tephrosceles. The sequence goes on from NC_045444.1 coordinate 88,263,234, forward strand.
GCCAGCCAGCCTGCCCGCCCGTTAGGTGACCCTGACTATATCCCAAACCACAAGCATTATCCTATGATTTGGCCACCCATTTGACAACACAGCTTGGCCATGCTTCCCAGGGGCCTAGATGGTAACTACTGGCATCTCCCTACACACCCCCGAACACTATCACTCACATGGCTGGAGTCACTCTTCATTCTTTCTTTTGATCTCTATCTTTGGCTGTCACGATTTAAAGGTATATACACATTAAAGTTATCTGCTTCCTGGCTCTTCCAAGATCATTGTCTTGTCTTCAAAGAGCAGGGAAGTTTTAAAATTGTAGCTGATCCTCAGAGCATTTTATGAAATACCTAAGTTTGTATTTTGACAATACACATTTAGAATTACAATTGGTGATATAATATGGTATTTCCCAAGCAAAATATTCTCTAGAGCAGAGCTTTTACTGTGTAATTATTTTAAACCTGCTAGTTACAAGGACAGAATGAACTTTAGCCACATTCTGTGAAGTGGAGGGCTTACCCTTCATAAAATTATCAAAGACACTAATGGAAATGGACTCAGATGGTGGTGCTCCATTAACATTATCATTATTTCTATTGTTGTTATTTTATTTTCTTAAGCAACTGGAAGGTAGGGAGATAACCTTACCTTTCTGATCTACAGTGACCTTCCACAAAGAATTGTTACCTGTAGACATAAATTGGTCACAATAGAAAATCAATTAAATGCAGTGTGTCAAGCTTGTGGGCTGCACCAGCAATTGAAGAAGGGAGAAGGCAGATTTCGCCTCTGCTGGAGTAATCTCATGATGTCCCTAGGCCTTGGTACGAATATAAGGAGATAAAACCGAGATGAGCCACAAGAGGGAAAAGCTAGAGCAATTAAACTGTTTAATAAATGGCTTGGGATCAGCAAAATCTAGAGTGCTAGAGTTAAAGAGACTAAAAGCAGTAATCACATGGACACTTGGGGCCTGTAAATCTCTTCCAGTGAATTGAATTTATGTTAAAATATTCACTTTTCAGGAGAGTCAAAATGTAAATTGGGGTATTAGGACTTCGTAACTGGCAGCAATGCCTCAAAATTAAGATTCTTGAAAGAGCTTCAAAATGTTGGTTTCAGGCAGGGAAAAAATGTATACTAATGTCTACAACAGAGAAATAGAGGGGAACTAAAATTTACTGGATAGATACTACACACCAGGCAATACAGTAAGGGCTTTACACATACTCTTTCAAAGCTCAGCATGTTTTGAGCAGTCGGTGGTGAGTTACAATGATAGTTTATAGAATCTGTCTGGAGATAGATTTTGATTATTTGTAAAACTTTCTCACTTCTTATAACCAGGGTTAAGGTGCTGCCTCCCTTACGCTTTATCATTACCTTTTCTATTAATATATATAATGCCATCAATAACTTTGCAATGTTTAACTATTTTCCTTCATCAATACTCTGTTGTTCATTATTTTGATTGTGTTTATTTTTTATTCACTTCCAGGGCTGTATTTCTGCAGTTTTGATTTTCATTTGCTTCAGCCTACTAAGAAGTTTCAAATATAACTCCGTACTGAACAAGGGGTTTTATGCCCTCGCCTATGATGTGGAATAGTTTAAATATGATGTTCGAGGCAACAGTACATAATACTGGAAGAAAAGTCAATGGAAGGTTATTGCTATTGTCATTTGCCTAGAATTTAAGTGATTGATTTTTAAAAATTAGACATAAACTAAGATAGTCTGAGAAGAGGACTTCTGAATAATTTCATTCATTTTGCCATTTGATAAGAGATTCCTGGGCTAGAAGGTTGATTTCCCAAAAAGACAGATAAGAGACTGACAATGTGACAAGAATCTGGAGACAGAGCTGGTGCTTACAGAGACCTGCCACTCCTGTGTTCGCTTACAGTGTCTCCCAACAAAAGGATTTCTGTGGCAAAGAGAAAACTAGTCTAAAGTTTAGAAAAGTCTCCAGGGAAGACAGTTTCTTGGATAACGTTGTCAACAACAGGACTTCCTGAGGACTATTTATTATTATTTCGTAGGGGGCACTTCCTCACTCACTAAAGTGGATTATCAGAACATCTTACCACCCAACCCATATTTTAGGAGTTTGGATTTGGCTGCTGATTAGAATTGAATTTCAGGCTATCTCCTCCTACTGAATCTTAATTGTCTGTGATGATGGCAACAGTGATGGGGAATCTAAGCACTGATTTGATGGTGGAGATACTGAATAAATAGATGGGAGCAGAGTTCCAAAGATATAATTTAAGCCCTGTTGCACCACCACCACCACACACACACACACACACACACACACACACACCTCAAGTAAAATGAGAGATCTGTCTTAGCTAACATGTGTGCCATTTTATACAATGACTCCTTCTAAAAGAAGCCAGGGAAGCTCAAATCACTTCTGTCTATGGATCATCTCAGGAAATGTAGTAGCCTAGAAACCAGAGACCTCTGTATATCCTTTGGAAGAACAAGGAGGAACTAATTAAGAGAGAATTACAGAATAGTAACTATCCCCCAACGTCTGAGATGCGAAAAGGAAAAAGACACATGGGTAGCCCAAATCAACCTGCCTGAGTAAGTATTTGATTTTAGTAAGGCATTTGACAAAGCCTGTCCAACTATACCTGAAAGATGAAACAGTGTGGGTTGGGTGATGGAGCAGATATATGTACTCAAATCATGGCAGTTATTTAACCCAGAGAAAGGCCAGCCATGGTGTGCTACAACGTTCAGTCTTGAGTCCTATTCTGGTCAAATATTTTTATTAATTACTTGAATAAATCAGAGTACTTGGACAACTTATTCATACAACTGCTCAGAGTAAGTACTATTATTATTAATTTATGACTTCTATTTCACAAAAGGTGAGACTGAGGCTCAGTGAAGTTAAATAACTCCTTCATAGTAGCATGCCAGACTTAAGATGCAAACCTCAGACCTGGCTCTCCAATGTTCCTGATACCTATCAAATTCAGAGAATATATAACTCTTGCAGAGACAGCTGCTATTTAGTATTGGATCACGATTCAAAAGACACCTTGCTAGAAGCCAATGAACAGCAGGCCAAAGCAACACTTATTTCTATCAAATTTCATCTGACTTAAATTCTTACACTTTGGGCTACAACTTTAAAAAGGCTGTGACTTAGTGGAAATTGGCACTTTTAAGTACAATATGAATTAATAGTATAATTTCGCTGTCCCCCAAAGATAATGCTAGTACCAATTGAAAGTTCAGGGATGCTACCGTTGACGCATCAGCAGGAGTTCTTGAGCAGTTTCACCTGTCCATCAGTACACTGAGTTCCCACAACAGTAGTGGGATTCCTCTGGCTCCCTGAAGATATGAGAGCTGTAGGAGGGATTCCCATGTTGGAGGTTAGAACAGCTGACCTCCAGTGTCCCATCTAATTCCAAGATTCTCCAATAATGAGTTTGGAACAGCTGTGGACAGACTATACTTGGAATTATGGTTAGATACTATTGCTGCAGGAATGGATAGACAAATTTGGTTTTTTAAAAATTGATTTTATTACGTGGAAGTTGACAGGATTATCCTCTTTATAATGGAAGATACATTATGCTTATGCATATGCATATACATTATGCATATGATTATGCTTGTGCTTCCTTCTTTAATGGATTTACCTATTCAAAAGCTTAATAAAAAGTATAAGACTCTAAAACATTTAAATCTTTCATTTCTCAGTTTTATCAAATAAACATTCCTGGAATTTGTGCGTATTTTTTCATCCCATGTTTTTGTTGTTTCTTCTGTATAGACAAACACCAGACTTTTAAAAACATAATTTATTTTTGTTCAGTTTGAGGCACTAGTTATTTTAGTGATGCTTACTTAGCCACTAGTGCTATTCACCTAATATTTCTGTCTTCCAGGCATCCATAATGGGGTGGCACTTCTTGGCTCTCAGATGGGTGGATACGGCCATGTGGTTAGTTCTAGCCAATAAATTGTGAGGGGAAGTGATCTGTGTCACTTCTGAGCCAAGCATTCATTTGATTGCCAGCGTAAGACTCTCCAAATTTCTTTCCTTTTTTTTTGTTTTGTTTTTTGAGATGGGGTCTCACCATGTGGCCTAGGCTGGTGTGCAGCGACTATTCGCAGGTTATGATCATCACACACTGCCCTCAAACTCCGGGGTTCAAGCAATCCTCCTACCTCAGCCTCCCAAGTAGCCAGGACTACAGGTGTGCACCACCACATCTGACTCAAATTTGTTTTTACTTTTCCCTTGGTTCCAGTGACCAGGAGTGTTTAAGATGATCCCAGAATGAGAAGATGTAGAACAGAGTTCCCGGATGACATATGATGAAGGTGTGGTGGAATAGAGAAGTAAAACTTTATTGTTTTAAGCCACTAAAGTTTAAGAGGATCCCAGAATGAGGAGATGTAGAACAGAGTTCCCAGATGACATATGATGAAGGTGTAGTGAAAGAGAGAAGTAAAACTTTCTTGTTTTAAGCCATTAATATTTTGAGGTTATTTGTTACTATAGTATAACCTAGTCTATCCTGACTGCTACCAGGACACATAAAACACACACCTGCACTATCCAACGTGGTAGCTACTAGAACATGTGACTATTTATATTTACATTTGAATTAATTATTAAATTAAATTTAAAAATCAGTTTCTCAGTCAATGTTCAATAGCTCAGAGGCTGGTGGCTGCCATATTGCATGATGCAGATAGAGAACATTTCTATTATTGCAGAAAGTTCTATTGAACAGTGCTGACATAGAGTGTCAGGATTTATATGAAAGTTGATAGTGATGTCTTCTAACATTTCTTGATATTTTAAGTGTGCATTTAATACCACCTTGAAGTTAGTCTCGAACGGTTTTGCCTTTTAAAAATAAAATCTCTGAGAGCCTCCAGTGGATGCTGGAAGAAAATAAATCACTCTGAAAAGTTACACTTCTTAGAACCAAACAACTCAGAAGGTCTTTTCCTGAAGGTTACATTGACAGAGAAGATGAACACCTTTTGTTTAGTTTTGACACTTTTCATTAATAAATTCTGAGGGCAGTTTTATTTTAGTCCATCCTCCCTGATTTTCTGCACGTTTTCTACTTCTAACTCTTCTCTATCCCTAAGTGGGTTGATGTGCACCTGATATAAGATCTCATGTGCTCAGTAATGAAATCATCCAAGTTTATTATCATCCTTGTACACAATTGTTTCTATTGTAAGAACTATTAATATCATTGGATATTACAAGAAAATCTTGTAAGTAGACCAAAATGGAACTAAGATATAAAATAATCCTTCTCATTAATTATTCAACAAACATCCAGCCAATAGAAATACAAAGATTAACAGTTTCCCCAAGGATCATATAGTCTAATGGAGAGTTAGCTTTAAATAAATATAAGATCCAGTGACAACATATCAATCTACCCTGTCACAGAGGAGATGATGTAGGCTTTGTCTTGAAGGGAGAGTGTGCCAGGCAGACAATTGAAGGGATAAGAAGATCCCCAATGTAAGGGTGTTATAGAAAGGACAGGAGCTGGGAGAGGTGACATGAACCTGTATTTCTAGCTACTCAGGAGACTGAGGTAGGAGGATCCCTTGAGCCTAGGAGTTTGAGGCTGCCTGGGCAATACAGCAAGACTCCATCTCTAAAAAAATAATGATAATAAAACTAATAAAAAAGAAAGAACAGGTTGTTTTGGGTTGTAAGGAATTGAAAACCCCAATTCAATGGCTTAACCCACAAGGGTATTATTTTACCTAAGAAGCCTAGAAGTAGGTGGTTCCAAGATTGATTCATTTGATGGGTCGATGACATCACAGGGACGTAGGGTCTTTCTATCTTTCTTCAGTGCATCTTCAGTGTCCTTCATTGCCTTAGTCCTCAGGCTGGTTCCTATCATGGTCACAAGATCCTGCCACAATTCCCAGCATCACATGCAGAAATGTCTACATCCAGTTGAAGAAGAGACCATCTCTTCCTGTATGCTTCATTTTAAAAGAAAGCACAGGCCGAGAGCAGTGGTTCAAACCTATAATCCCAGCACTTTGGGATGCTGAGGCGGGTGGATCACGAGGTCAGGAGTTCAAGACTAGCCTGGCCAAGATGGTGAAACCCCATTTCTACTAAAACTACAAAAATTAGCTGGCCGTGTTGGCAGGTGCCTGTAATCCCAGCTACTCAGGAGGCTGAGGCAGGAGAATCGCTTGAACCTGGGTGGCAGAGGTTGCAGTGAACCGAGATCGTGCCACTGCACTCCAGCTTGGGTGACAGAGTGAGACTATCTCAACAGCAAAAAAAGAAAGAAAGTACAGTTCTCTTTATATCTTACTGATCAGACTGTCACATACCTGCTTCTGAAATGCTAGCAAGGGGAATTCGATGGCTGCTTTAGAATGTTCAGGATTTCCTCCTGATCTGAAGCTAGGACCACCTCTCCTGAGGGGCAAATTCCTAAATAGTCATGACAACCTATCAGTCTGCCCTATCACAGAGGAGATGACTGAGGAAGAAGTAGGTACAGACTGTTGGCCAGACAACCAATAGAATCTGCCACAGCAACTAATTGACCATGGGACTGTGTGGTGTTGGGTGGGGGCAGTGGGAGGTGAGGAATGGGCATAAGGTTTCCAATCTGGGGGCCTGGACGGCTTGTTACATCATTCACAGTTGGGTACTTCCTTTGAGAGAGACAGTTATGAGCTCACTTCTAGACATCTTGAGTTTGAGGTACTGGTGTGCATAAGATGATTAGAACTGCCGGCCTGGGAACAGGACATGGAGACGGCTGTGACTGTGTGTCATCTACACACTGATGGTCCTTGAAGTCCCCAGGATGTGACTGCCCAAGAGAACATATCTGAAGAGAGGAAGCACAAGAATTGTACCTTGGGAAAGCTCGTATTTAGAGCATGGAGATGGAAGAATCAACAAAGGAGACAAAGCATTAGTGGTTAGAAATTGGTAGGAAGGGGAGGTGTTGCGAGGAGAGGGGAGGAACTAGAACCATTCTGTGTGAGAGAAGTTAGGAACGTTCCAAGATTGAGTAGCCTGCAGAGAAAACCGTCAGGAAGGTGCAAAGAAAGGCCGTGGATTTGGGAGGCTACCGGTCCTTGGTAACCTACAAGGGAGCAGCTTCTGTGGCATGGTGGTCATAGAAAAGCATAATGGATTAAAGAGACAGTGACAGGTATGAAAGCAGAATCAGGGAATATCTTTCAGAAATTCTTGCATAAAAGGATAGGAAAGATGGAGGACTCACTACAGTGTGGAAGGACTGATAGGTTTTGTGTTTTGTTTGGCATAGGAGAGATTATACATTTTTATGAGCTGAAGAAAAAAGAAAGAAGTTGAAGAATCAGTGGATAGTCCAAAAATACCAGGCATGATCCCTTCTCGAGTTCTTGCCTGGCTTGTCCCGCTGCCTAGAACTCCTCTTCCAAATATCCACACAGCCAACTCTCTTGCCTACTTCAAGCCTTTGTCTAAATATCACCAGTTGGTGAAGCCTATCCTGGCCACCCTATTTAACGGGCCATTAATTTGGAAGCCTCCTGCACACCAATCCCCCTTAACCTGCCCTATTTTTCTAAAGCATCTTATCACTTGTTGTGCTCCATAATAGATTTACCAATTTATAACATTTATTGTTTCTATCTCCCCCCAGCTGGAATGTAAGCTCCATGAGGATAGGAATCTGTTTTATTTTGTTCTATGTACATTTTTTTGAGATGTAGTCTTGCTCTTGTCACCCAGGCTGGAGTGCAATGGCATGATCTCGGCTCACTGCAACCTCTGCCTCCCAGGTTCAAGCAATTCTCCTGCCTCAGCCTCCCAAGTAGCTGGTATTACAGGCATGTGCCACCATGCCTGGCTAATTTTTGTATTTTTAGTAGAGATGGGGTTTCATCATGTTGGCCAGGCTGGTCTCAAACTGCTGACCTCAGGTGATTCACCCGCCTTCGGGTGAGCCACCACCTCCAGCCTAGGAATGTGTTTTACTCAGTGGTGTATCTCAAGCACTTTGAACACTCTCTTGCACGTAGCAGAGTCTAAGTAAACATCTTTTGAATGAATGAATGAATGAACTCTACCATGTTTCAACTGCAACCCAGCACACTTTTTCTCCCTTGCCCTGTACTGTTTTGGCTTTTCTTCATATATGACATACCAATGTATTACATTTATTGTGTTTTCTATCTCCCACAGTAGAAATCAAGCCCCACAGGAACAATGATTTTGATATGTTCAGTTACTGATATATCCCAAGCACCTAGAATTGTGCATGACACATAGTCGGTGCTTAGGAAACACTTGTGGAATAAATGAATCAGTGAAGATTCAGAGATTGAAGGAAATGAGATTAAGAGTCTATGTTTGCCTGGGAGAGGGTAAGAGATGCATGTCCTCTGAGACTGGAGAAGAAAAGTACACAGATAAAATATAATCAAACCACTGAGCAGGTGTACCGAATCAGGAGCCAGGTGGTACACAATCAAGCATTTGTTCAAATCTGTCTCTACCACTTACTAGCTGTGCGATTTGGGGGCAAGTTACCTCCCTTCTCTGCTTTCACTTCCTCCTTTGTAAGATAGGAATAATAGTATCTGACTCATAGAGTTGGTGGTGAGGATTAAACGAATTAATACATTTAAAATATTTTAAAGAAGCTGGACACCATGGCTCATGCCTGTAATCCCAGCACTTTGGGAAGCCAAAGTGGGAGGATCACTTGAGGCCAGGAGTTTGAGACTAGCCTGAACAACATAGTGAGAACTCATCTCTACAAGAAATGAAAACATTAACTGAGCATGGTGGCACAGGCCTGTAATCCCAGCTGCTTGGCAGGTTGAGGTGGGAGGGTCACTTAAGCCCAGGAGTTCAGAGGCTGCTGTGAGCTGTGATGGTGCCATTGGACTCTAGCCTACGTGATAGAGGAAGACCCTGTCTCAAAATTAATAAATAAATTGGGCTGGGCACGATGGCTCATGCCTGTAAGCCAGCACTTCGGGAGGTTAAGGTGGGTGGATCACCTGAGGTCGGGAGTTCGAGACCAGCCTGGCCAACATGGTGAAACCTGGTCTCTACTAAAAATACAAAAATTAGCCAGGCGTGGTGGCGCATGCCTGTAATCCCAGCTACTCGGAGGCTGAGGCACGAAAATCGCTTGAACCCAGGAAGTGGAGGTTGCAGTGAGCCGAGATCATGCCATTGCACTCCAGCCTGGGTGACAGAGCAAGACTCCGTCTCAAAAACAATAATAATAAATAATAAAATATTTTAAACAGTGCCTGGCACATAGCAAGCACTATAAAAATTAGGTGGTGGTGGTGATAGCAAAGTGAAAAAAAAAAAAGGAACAGGGGAATTAAATATGCTAATAACCATGGGGCTTAACCTGGAAGGGAAGGCAGGAGGACAATATGGAACCAATTTAGATTTAACAGTGAGTTTGGGTTTGGAGATGAAGTTGGGAGGAAAGTCGACAACACCTGATTCTGGCTCTCTCACATTTGTAACCAAATGTGGTTACATTTGGTGAGCCTGGCTAGTTAGAGCTGCAGGAACCCTGGGTTTCACTAACCTCCTACTCTGAAGAATAGATGAAAAAATGAAGATCAGAGTTTTAAAATACAGATATTTTTCTCTACAGACAAATTCCAATTCCTGAAAACTTGTATGAATAAAATAATGGAACTGATTTTTTCCGCTTTGAGATCTTTTTGGTTTTTGTTTTAGTTTTGTAGATATTTTGTAATTTTTTATGTTTCAATGTTTAGAGAAAGATCTAGGGGATTTGAGGCAGGAAACACAAAAGGCCAGGCTAATCACACAAACAGCGCCCACTACAATGGCTGCAATGGGCCACGCATCTCTGGAAAAGACAGTTCCCCCAAAGAGTGCCTGGGGAAGGCAGATAAAAGACTGAAGTTGGGTCATGTGACAGGTGTCACTTGAGTAACGATACTGGGGCCAGAGATGAAAGCCCACTCCTTCAGGTCACATGACCCAGCTTCATTACACTCCCAGCAGGGGGTTAGAGAGTCTGGATGCCATTTTTACTTATTTATTTATTTGTGTTTTTTCCCCTTATTCTGTGATAATGAGAAAATGTTTAAACTCCCATCTCTGTGTTTAAACATTTCTTCCTGCTGACAGCAGCGGGATACCCCTTGATCAACTGTCAGATTGGAAAGTGCAATTTTTCTGGAAAGTAAACAGCATGTTAGCTGGTTGGAAATAATTTTCTGTTTATTGGTAGCTGTTATTCTAGGAGTGATGGAGCCCTGTGACAGCACTTGTCAAGTGAAGAATAAGAAACAAGTTTGGAAATACCATTAAGACATAGCTCTGACAATAGGGCCTTACGAGTTTTTGATAGAAATGAACTCTAAAAAAGTTAAATTAAAATGGGCAAAAAAACTTTTCCAGTATTGCCAACTCTCGGAGATCTTTCTGGCAAAACTGACAGAGAATCAAAGGCAAACTCATGGAATGCTGGAAGTGGGTGGGTCTTCGGCAGGCACAAAACCCAACCCCTTTGTTTTACCACTGGGGGAACCTTGGACTCTTCACATAAATAAGAGGAAAGCTGCCGGGGGCACGGTGGCTCACGCCTGTAATCCCAACACTTTGGGAGGCTGAGGCAGATCATGAGGTCAGGAGATCGAGACCATCCTGGCTAACACGGTGAAACCCCGTCTCTACTAAAAATACAAAAAATTAGCCGGGTGTGGTGTCAGGCGCCTGTAGTCCCAGCTACTCGGGAGGCTGAGGCAGGAGAATGGCGTGAACCCGGGAGGCGGAGCTGGCAGTGAGAGGAGATCACACCACTATCCTCCAGCCTGGGTGACAGAATGAGACTCTGTCTAAAAAAAAATAAATAAATAAAATAAAATAAAAAATAAAAATAAAATAAAAAAAGAGGAAAGCATAACAACTATCAATATAACAAAAGTTTTATTTTCTTTTATGTATGAAGATGAATGCAAAAAGCTGGTGGAAGCAGTTTAAACATTTTGACCTAAGTAGACTCAACAAAGTTTAATGCACATATAGATATATACAGTTGACCTTGAACAACACAGGGATTAGCGGTGCCAAACCCGCCACCCCCTACCCCCACTCCCCATCCTGTGTGCAGTAGGAAATCCGCATGTAACTTTTTATTTTATTTTATTTTTGAGGCAGGATCTAGCTCTGTCACCCAGGCTGGAGTGCAGTGGTACAAATCACAGCTCATTGTAGCCTTAACCTCCTGGGCTTAAGCCATCCTCCCACCTCAGCCTCCCAAACAGTTAGGACTACAGGCACTTGCAACTACACCTGGTTAGTTTTTTAAATTTTTTTTTTCTTTTTTTTTTTGAGACGGAGTCTCGCTCTATCGCCCAGGCTGGAGTGCAGTGGCCTCATCTTGGCTCACTACAAGCTCCGCCTCCCAGGTTCATGCCATTCTCCTGCCTCAGCCTCCCAAGTAGCTGAGACTACTGGGACCACGCCCGGCTAATTTTTTGTATTTTTAGTAGAGACGGGGTTTCACCGTGTTAGCCAGGATGGTCTCCATCTCCTGACCTCGTGATCCACCCGCCTTGGCCTCCCAAAGTGTTGGGATTACAGGTGTGAGCCACTGCACCCAGCCAATTTTTTAAATTTTTTGAAGAGACAGAATCTTGCTATGTTGTCCAGGCTGGTCTTGAAGTGAGGCTGGTCTCAAGTGAGCCTCCCACCTCGGTCTCCCAAAGTGCTGGGATTTCAGGCGTCAGACACCACACCTGGCCCATATATAACATTTGACTCTTCAAAAAAACTTACCTACTAATCATCTACTGTTGACCAGAAGCTTCACCAATAAGGTAAACAACCAATTAACACATATTTTATGTATGTATTTTATACTGTATTCTTACAATAAAGTAAGCTAGAGAAAAAATGTTATTAAGAAAATCATAAAGAAGAGAAAGTGTATTTACTGTTCATTAAATGGAAGTGGATCATGATGAAGGTCTTCAACTTTGTGTCTTCATGTTGAAAGGGCTGAGAAGGAAGAGGAAGGGTTGGTCTTACTGTCTCAGGGTGGAAGGGGCAGAAGAAAATCCACTTTATAAGTGGACCTATGCAGTTCAAACCCATGTTGTTCAAGGGTTAACTGTGCATTTATGTACAATCTTTTCTTTCCCAGTGGCTAAAAGAACACCATTCGTCTTTTGTTAATTAAACATGTTATAAGAAAAACAAAGGTGTTTCTCTTTCTCTTTTTTTTTTTTTTTTTTTGAGACAGGGTCTCCTCTGTCACCCAGGCTGGAGTGGAGAAGCACGATAGTGGCTTACTGCAGTCTCAACCTCCCTAATAACTGGGACTACAGGCTCACGCCACCACACTCAGCTGATTTTTTTTTAAGTGGAGATGGGTTTCACCATGTTGCCCAGGCTGGTCTCTAACTCCTGGGCTCAAGCAATCTGGCCATCTCAGCCTCCCAAAGTAGTGGGATTACAGGCCTGAGCCACCACACACAGCCAAAGGTTTCTAATATAAGTAATATATATTCTTAAGCTACATATAGGTTCATATCTATCTTCAATTAGGGTAAGTTTAAGGTCCTAATTTGTCCCAGAATTCGCCTCACTTTTTCCTAATAGTTAGAAAAGTAATTCCAGCTGCTTGATGAGGCGCTTTCACCTAGATGTTTCTAACAAATATGTCAAATTCTGCATGTCCAAACTTCTTCCTACATCAAAAACAAAGCAAAAAAGGTCTTCTCCATTCTCGTTTTGGTTAATAGCATCACCATCCTCCCAATTGCCTGATTCCCCTCTCCCTGTCTCCTAAATACCTTTCAGTCCATTTCTTCTCTCGCCAGTGCCAGGCTATGTGGTTCTCAAAGTGAGGTCCCTGTACCAGCAACATCAGCATCCCCTGGGAAGTGGTTAGAAATGCAAATTCTCGGGGCTCACCTCAGACCTACTGAATCAGGAACTGGGTGGGGCGGAGCCTGGTAAATCTGCATTCACTAAAGTGAGAACACTGTCCTAGCTGTATTCTGCTCTGTAGTCTCCTAACTGGCCTTCCAGCCACCAATTTTTTCCCTGGAGTATTCCCCATACCAGTAGTTCTCAACCTTGGCTGCACATTGGAATCATCTGGAAAATACTGATGCCTGGGTCCCACTCCCGGGAATTCCTGTTTCATTGCTCCAGTCTTCAACATAGGCACAGGACTTTTTTAAGTTCCCCATGTTGTTCTAATGTGTAGCCAGGGCTGATAATCACTGCTCCACACTGAAGCCAGGGTTCTCTTGTTAAAAAACAAATCAGATGATGTCACTATCCCCCCTAAAAAAATCTCTATCAGTCATAGGATAAATTCTGCACCAGCTCTTCAGCATGGCCCCAACTGAGTGCTCCGGCTGTGGCTCCATCAGCCTCCAGGCTCACTCGCTTCCTCTATACTCACCCATGTGGAATTTCTCATTATTCCCTGAATGTGGTATTCTGTTCACATCCCTAGCCTTTTGCACTTTCTGTTCCCTCTGCTTAGAATGCCCTCCTCCATCCTCTCTGCCTGGTGAATTCTTATCCTTCAATGCTCAACTGAAAGGTCCTCCAGCCCCAGGGTTGCTCTCTTCTCTGGGATCCCAAAGCACTCTGTTGCTATGTACATGATAGTATTGTTCCCATTTCATTGCAATTATTAGTTGACACTTCTTTCTTCTTCTTTTTTATTTTATTTATTTTTGTTTGTTTGTTTTGTTTTTTTGAGATGGAGTTTCACTCTTGTTGCCCAGGCTGGAGTACAATGGCGTGATCTCAGCTCACTGCAACCTCCGCCTCCCAAGTTCAAGTGATTCTGCTGCCTCAGCCTCCCGAGTAGCTGGGATTACAGGCACCTACCACCACGCCAGGCTAATTTTGTATTTTTAATAGAGAAGGGTTTCTCCATGTTGGTCAGGCTGGTCTCAAACTCCCCACCTCAGGTGATTTGCCCACCTCGGCCTCCCAAAGTGCTGGGATTACAGGCATAAGCCACCATGCCTGGCCTTCTTTATCCTTTTTAAAAACTGACAGCATTAGGAGATTAGAAGAATGCATAGCTTTTTAATTTTATCCCCAATGTCTAGTGTAAGTTGGACATTGAGTAGATGTTCAATCAATGTTGGTTAAGCGAATGAACTGGAAACACCACCACTTGCTGCCTTCCACTGAGATCAAATCATGGTGCCATTTTGCTTTTCTTTCTGGAATCGGTAAAGATCATATATCTCATATCATACACATATGACTTAGTAATCACATACCATAAACATGTGATTAGGAGCCAACCAGATCAAGTCTGTCACTTGCTGGCCTTGGTTTTCTAATCTTTAAAATAAGGTCAATAATGCCTATTTTGCAGAGTGAATGTGAAGGTTCGTTGTATAACACCCAGCAGCATGCCTGACACAGACTAGGCACTAAATAAATTAAAATGTTTATTATAATAATAAGTAAATAAAACTCACTGAAAAGAAAGTTAAACTGAGCAGCACTTCTGTTTATACATCTGTCTCTCTCTTCAGTCTGAGCTGCTGAAAGGCAGAAACTGTCTTATTTATCCGTGTGTTCCCTGGGGCGGGGAACACAGTAGGCATTCGTTAATTAATTCAGTCGCTCATTCACCAAGCATTTATTAAGCTAATGAATGAAATGAATAATATTTGGGTTAGAATGATGGCTTGCTGTTTGGGACACAGAGAGACTCACACATTTGTCTATCTTACAAAACAGAATCACAAGCTTGGCCACTGGAAGGTGTCTCAGAAATCATTTTTAAAGGTTCTCATTTACAGGTGAGAAAAGGAAGATAACTAACCAGGAAATCCATTTTAATTTCAATATTAAGGATAACATTTCTGGGGTGCGAATGAATGCTGACCAAGTAGGAAACCAAGTTCACATTTGTAAAAGTTCTTGGGTGGGTGATACTTAACTAGGACAGTGCTTGGTTTTTCATGGGGTGAGAAACTGGGCAGTTGAGAAGAATTTTAGCAAAAATAATTGGAGGCATCTTTGAGTATTGTCAATTCCATATTATATAGTTTCTCTGGTGGAAAATAAAGCACCTTCTACCCAACATGCAATTAAATTTATGTTGTTCTGTCCTTTTAAAGGGCAGGTAGAAGGCACAATTTAGGTCATTTGACAGGTGTCATTCCAAGCAACAACAAAGAACAGATAAAAATGTGTGTAGCAGATGTAGTCGTGTAAATAAGCCTCCTTTTAAAAATGAATCACCACATGTCCCCAAGATTGGAATCACTCCTGGGAACCTGGTGTGGAGTCTCCTAGATGCAGAAGAAAGAGGAATGAATGAATGAATGATCCAGATCAGCCAGAGACTAAACTGCAATGTTAGGTTCCCCTGTGACCATTCAGACTTGATGTGACTCTGTGAGAAAGCACTGTTGTGGGCCGGGGATTGGCAGGCAGCCCCGGCTTCCAGCCCCAGATAACAAGCTGCTCTCCAAGAACACGTGCTAGGAAAAGTGCTTGATCAGAGTGTCAGCTTGTGGACTGAGTAGGAACACTAAGTGGTTTTGTCTGTCACATCCTCCACCCCAGCTGGAATTTGGCCATAATCTGATGGAAACACTTTGCCCACTTTCAGGAGAATTTTCCACTATCAGTAAGGCTGCTTTTTCATACTTTGGCTATCACCAAAGGCTTTCAGAACACTTGTACTACTATTGCCCAGGGGAGCTTATGTGTCTCAAGGGTAGGGGGTAGGGGACCAAAACCACTCTGAGCATGGAATGCTCAGTTGATTGAGGTTTCATGCATGTGAATTTCAGTCCCTGTTTCTGAGGACTGGATTGTACTAGATGCTATCCTGGAATCATGTCTTCATTAGTCCCCTGGGCCACATGACAGGTGAGTGAGTAAGCTGGGCTTCAAACTCAAATCCAACCTCTGAAGTTTCATACTTGAAACCTCTACTCATTATGTCTTCATGTCACTGTGAAGAGGACTGACAGGGCTTCAGAAGCTGCTGTGTGGGAGAGGGTTAAAAGTGTCAGAGTGCCTGGGTTCAGATCCTGACTCCACAGCTTTGTAGCTGAATGCCTTTGTGCAGGTTACTTAACTTCATGAAGCCTCAGCTTCCTCATCTGTAAGAACTGGTCCAGAATAGTACCTGCCTATAAGGGGGCTATCATGAGGCTTGAAAGGGTTTGACTCACGACAACTGTATAATATATGATAGTTACTAGTATTGTCATACACATCACAAATACAATCAACATTATGGATTTACTCCCATCTAGATATGAATAGTCATGTGTTTGTATGTACACAATGTGACAATGAAGAAACACAATAGCCAAAATTTATCGGGCACTTAGTACATGTCAGGTAGTAGAATAGGGGTTCTGCATACATAACCTCATGCTTTTCATATATATGACCTGATTTATTCCTCATCGCCATCTGTGAAGTAGTTATTATTATTATATATTTTTGAGATAGAATCTTGCTCTGTCACCCAGGCTGCAGTGCAGTGGTGCGATCTTGGCACACAACAACCTCCGCCTCTTGGGTTCAAGCGATTCTCATGCCTCAGCCTCCCTAGTAGCTGGGACTACAGGTGTGCGCCACCACACCTGGCTAATTTTTGGTAGTTTTTAGTAGAGACAGGGTTTCACCATGTTGGCCAGGCTGGTCTTGAACTCCTGACCTCAGGTGATCTGCCCACCTCAGCCTCCCAAAATGTTGGGATTACAGGCGTGAGCCACCATGCCCAGCCAGTAGTTAATATTATAATCCTCCCTTTCAGATGAAGAAAATTAAGCTTGCCAGGCATGGTGGCTCACGCCTGTAATCCCAGCACTTTGGGAGGCTGAGGCGGGAGGATCACTTAAGGTCAGGAGTTCAAGACCATCCTGGCCAACATGGTGAAACCCCATCTCTACTAAAAATACAAAAATTAGCTGGGCATGGTGGCATGCGCTTGTAGTCCTAGCTACTCAGGAGGCTGAGGCAGAAGAATTGCTTGAACCCCAGGAGGTGGAGGTTGCAGTGAGCTGTGACAGTGCCATTGCACTCCAGCCTGGGTGACAGAGTGAGATTCCATCTCAAAAAAAAAAAAGAGAGAGAGAGAAAAAGAAAAGAAAAGGAAGCTTACACAAGTTAAGTGACTTGCTTGGAGTCACACAGTTGATATTATATATGGTGATGCCAAACTTAGATTCCAGAACTGCCTTGAGAGCCTATGCTTCTAATCACTATTCTACAGTGCCTCTCTGAGGCAATAGACTTAAAAAAGTAGATTCCAAAAATTGCTACTTTCAAATGTGTTGTCTTTTAAAGAAATCTCTTTGAAAAGTGCCAGCTTACCCCATCAATACTGCCATTGTTCAGGCTCTTTGGCCTTCAGAACCATACACAATCCTCATGAGAAAATGAGTCTCAATTTTATCATCCTCATCTTTTAATCTAAAATGGTATTACTTAACTTGATCATGCACCTTATTCCCCAGACTTTGATCTAAATGAATTTTAGCTGTTAAAAATCAAATCCACCTTTAAAGGATAAATATTTGTCCTCATCAAGATACTCCATTCACTTCAGTGTCGAAAAAGAAACGATCCAGAGTGTTTTTAACAGCATCTTTGGAATAAGTAATTCATCTTCCAGGGAGATTGCTTTGAAGGAGAGCCTCATGTGGGATGCATAAGCTCTGGTATGTTTATTTAAAACATACCTTAAATTTCCTTACACATATTCACAAGTAACTTGCCTGGAAGCCCCAGACACTCAGCTCTACTAAGGCAGGAGAAATTGTTGAAGTCATCAATTCCTTTTGAATTGTGTGTTCCTAGACTTTTAAACTTTTATTCAGTGAATTGTAAACATGAGTAAAAGGTTTTGTTGCGGAAAAGGATCCTGCCTAAATAGAGACACTCACACACATGCACCTCAACCCACCTCTCCATTCTGCAGTGTGAAGCCTTAAGCCATTGCTGGCTTAGGGCTAGAGAGAGCACTTGGGCTCTGAAGAGACAAATCAGAATAGGCAGCTTTTTTGATAGGAAGTCAGCAACTTCCATTCTTGCAACTACCCTGAGCTTAACTTAAATGCCTTTCAGTTGCTAAAAACCTGCAACTGCATCTGAGCCCAGACAGTCTTTTAACAAAAGTTGTCCATTTTTATGTGACCTGCCATTTGGTAATCAATACACACAAGATCACCCTTCCATAACCTTTTTCAGTCCCCAACACTTGATGAGTCGGGGTAGCTAACCCAGCCCAAAGACACTGTAGCTGGGCTTCGTCATTACAGTAGACCCTGCTTAAACCCCTTCTTGCTGATTTACTTACAGCACAGCTCTTCTACTTTTTGCAGTAACATGACTTTGGTTTAAGCTCTTGTCACTTTCAGTTTTGCCTAGGCTGCCTCCCACTTCCTCCCAAAGCACCCCCTACCCCCATCATGCTGTGCTCTCCAGATGTTCACAATCCTGAAATATCCCACATGACAAAATATATACATGCTGTAATTATCCAAGTAAGTCCATCTTTGCTTACTTTGGTCTGGTTCCCATTTGTCTTATCAGTTAAATAGCAAAACTTTGATTAGTGTGGTAGGCAGAACACTGCCCCCCAACCAAAGATGCCCACATCCTTAATCCCAGGAACCTATACCCATGCTATGCTACATGGCAAGGGGGAATTAAAGTTGTAAATGGAATTTAGGTAACTAATTAGCTGACCTGAGAATAGGGAACATATCCTGGGTTATCTAGGTGGGCCCAATGTTATCACAGGGTCCTGAAAGTGTATAAACCAAAAAGTATTTGAGACAAGCCTCGATCAATTTAGAAAGTTTATTTTGCCAGCCGGGCACGCTGGCTCACTCCTGTAATCCCAGCAGTTTGGGAGGCTGAGGAAGGGGGATCACGAGGTCAAGAGATCGAGACCATCTTGGCCAACATGGTGAAACCCCGTTTCTACTAAAAATACAAAAATTAGCTGGGCGTGGTGGCGCATGCCTGTAGTCCCAGCTACTCAGGAGGATGAGGCAGGAGAATCGCTTGAACTTGGGAGGTGGAGGTTGCAGTGAGCCAAGATTGTACCACTGCACTCCAGTCTGTGCCACTGCACTCCAGCCTGGTGACATAGCGAAGCTCCATCTCAAAAAAAAAAAAAAAAAAGTTTATTTTGCCAAGGTTGAGGATGCACCTGTGACAAAGCTTCAGGAGGTCCTGACGACATGTGCCCAAGGTGGTCGGAGTACAGCTTGCTTTTATACATTTTAGGGAGACATAATACATCAATCAATACATGTGAGATCTATATGGGCTCCATCTGGAAGGACAGGACAACACAAAGGTGGGGAGCGCTTTCCGGTCACAGGTAGATTTAAACACATTCTGATTGGCAATTGGTTGAAAGAGCTGTTATCTGTAGAAAAGAATGTCTGAGTTACCATGGGGGTTGTGGAGGCCTAGGTTTTATCATGCAGATAAAGCCTCCAAGTAGCAGGCTTTAGAGAGAAAAGTAAATTTCTTATCAGATTTAAGGTCTGTGTTGATGCTAATGCTGGAGGGGTCTAATGAGGCATGTCCAACTCCTACTTCCCTTTATGGCCTGAACTAGTCCTTCAGGTTAGATTTTTAGGGTACCCTGGCTGAGAAGGGGGTCCATTTACATGTTTGTGGGCAGGGCCTTTGAATTTTACTTTTGGTTTACAAGTGTAAGAGGGAGGCGGAAGAGAAAGTCAGAGTGATGTGATGGAGAACTGGTCCTGCTGTTGCTGGCTTTGAAGATGGAAGAAGGCCATCAGTCAAGGAATGCAGACAGCCTCAAAAAGCTGGAAGGGGCCAGGAAAACAGACTCCCTGCTACAACCTTCAAAATGGAGCACAGCCCTGCCGAAATCTTGATTTTAGCCCAGTGAGTACCATCTTAGATTTATGAATTAGAGAATTATAAGAAATTTGTGCTGTTTTAAGCCACTGAATTTATGATAACGTTATTGCAACAATAGGAGTCCAATTCAATCAGCTGAAGCCTAAATAACCAGAAGACACAATCGCTTCACATTTTTGGCATATCACTTTTGAGAGAAATATTCAAATCTCAAGAGAAACTTAAATCAACAGTTTACTTTTAAGCAAGACCCTAGATTGAATTCCCTTGAAATAGACCCTGACAGAATTGGGGGCCGCGAGTTTATTGGGGAGCTCTCTTTGGTGCAAAAAACTGGATCTGGCTGAGACACTGGCCTGCAATGCAACTGCATCTGAGGCCTTAGGCAATCCTACAGGCAACTCTGGAACTGGGATGGCCCTTCAAAATAGCCCCAGACTGAGGCAAAGGGGCTGTAGCTCTGTATCCACATCTGGTTCGAGAGAGAGAATAGCCTTGGGTGAGGTGGTTCCTGGTGGCTCTGAGCAATGCTCAGGCAATAAGATACTACGAGCCACCCACCTTTGATATTTCTACCTACCGCTGCTGGGGGATGGATGGGTTTGCGCTGAGGAGAGGATCTGGGCAGGCACTAGGATATTCCCTACAAGCAATCTATATTTCTATGGGCATATCCTGAGATCAATACCTCTTCCATCTTGTCTTGCTATGACACAAGAAGAGCTATTATTAATTTAGTGCTTCCTACATAACAGATACTATTTGAAGGACCTTACACTCACTGTCTCTAGTCCTAGCCTCCTCCTAACCTAGCAAAGTAACTATAATTAGTTCTACTCTACAGATGAGGACACTAAGGCTCAGAAGCTTAGACTGGCAGAGTGCTTTGTCCCAGGCCACCCAGCTAGTGAAGAGGCACAGCCAGGTTTTGACATCAAAGCCGGCCCATTTCATCCCCAGTCTTCCACAGAGCACACGGAGCACACCCCTAGGAAGAGAGTCAGCATTCACAGACATCAACCTGACACCACAAAAATTCTTGGTCCTCAAAGATAAGATTGTATTTGGTAAACTCTGATTCCTAAATAGGAAAAGGAGCCTGAGAAAGATTGATAAGATATTAAACAAGGCTGAAAATGAAAAAAAACTTCTGGTGGCTCAGAAGGGTTGAGTTGATCAAAGTTTGTACTACACACTGTAAATCAAAGTTAATTACATTTTTACTCCACGTTGTACATGGTGAATTTTATCATAATTTTTACTTGTGCCTCGGTGTTCTCTTTCTGAGCGGAAGCTCCTGGGGGAAAAGGGCCAAGAGGTTCTAAGTTTTCTTGTATGGCCCCTAGCACCACATCAACACAGGAGAGCACATCATAAATACTATTTGATGATTTTCATCCTGCGCATTCATAGCCCCAGACCCCGTGTAAAAGCCTACAAAGCAATATCATTCACTGAAGCGTTACTCTCCCTGCGGGTTGGGTCCAGACAATATGGTGCTCTGGAAAACACTGTAAAAGCTCCCTCTTTAATAAGGATCCTGGTGTCCCGTGATGGATGCTATAAAACCTCAGACCGGCTGGTGTGTTCATAGCCATGGAAGCCCATTAACAGTGTCTGGTCCTGTGGTAACATACTTCATATTCACAGTGCAAAGACAAAGCATTTATTATAAATAATGATAGGTGACCCTGGAGTAAACACAGCTGTGCCCTCATGGTGTCTTGTCAGTGGTGCTCCCTCAGTAGATTAAAGAAATCCATGTTTTATGGAGCCATCACTTACTCTGTGTATACACAGAAGACTGGTTTGCTATCAACCTGCAGCTCACTGCGTACAAGGTTTCAGGCCCAGGAACTGCATGAAGCTGAGATGCTTCACTAAAATGCTTATTCTTGCACGTTCTAATATATGCAAAAAGGGATGAGAGTTGGTTTCTATCTGTTCCTAAATGATTTACACGACATTTGGGGGCTCTATACAACTTGTGGCTGCCCTTCAGATTTCTTATAGCCTCCGCTCTGTGCTCTGAGCACCCTCCCCTGAAGCTGAGGCTGGGGGAATGAGCATGACTGTCATCCACTAGCTGTGGGACTTGGGGCTATTCCTTTAACTCTTATTTTTCTCGCCTTTTTTTTTTTTTTTTTTTTTTTTTTTTGTTTTTTTTCTCTGTTTCCCCAGCTGGAGTGCGATGGCACAATCTCAGCTCACTGCAACCTCCACCTCCCAGGTTTAAGCAATTCTCCTGCCTCAGCCTCTCAAGTAGCTGGAATTACAGGCACACACCATTACACCAGGCTAATTTTTGTATTTTTAGTAGAGACTGGGTTCCACCATGATGGCCAGGCTGGTCTTGAACTCCTGACCCCAAGTGATCCACCTGCCTTGGCTTCCCAAAGTACTGGGATTACAGGTGTGAGCCACCACAGCCGGCTACTTTTCTCATTCTTAAGCATGGAAGAATGAGCTCTGCTTCCTGGAATTTGTGCTAAATTAGATGGTCATCCTCAAATTAGGGGACACAGTAGGAAGGAAGTGGTAGTGAAAGGTGACAACGTGCTAGCAGCCCTCACTCTCAGCACCTCCTCGGCCTCCGGGCCCACTCTGGCAGCGCTTGAGGAGTCCTTCAGCCCTCCACGGCACTGTGGGAGCCCCTCTCTGGGCTGGCTGAGGCCGGAGCCGCCTCCCTCTGCTTGCAGGGAGGTGTGGAGGGAGAGGCGCGGGCAGGAACTGGGGCTGCACTTGCGGGCCAGTGTGAGTTCTAACGGGCACGGGCACGGCTAGGTGGGCCCGCACATGGAGCGACCAGCCGGCGCCACCGGCCCAGGGCAGTGAGGGGCTTAGCACCCAGGCCATCAGCTGAGGAGGTTGCCCCGGATCCCCCAGCAGTGCCGGCCCACTGGCCCCACACTCAAATTCTCCCCCGGTCTTAGCTGCCTCCCGGCGGGGCAGGGCTCCAGACCTGCAGCCCGCCATGTCTGAGTTCCTCCCCCTGCCCTGGGCTCCTGCGTGGCCTGAGCCTCCCCTACGGGCCCTGCCCCCTGCTCCGTGGCGCCGGTCCCCTGGACAGCCCAAGGGCTGAGGAGTGCAGACGTGGCTCAGGACTGGCAGGCAGCTCAGCCTGCAGCCTCAGTGCAGGATCCACTGGGTGAAGCCAGCTGGGCTCCTGAACTGGATGGGGACTTGGAGAACTTTTATATCTAGCCGGAGGATCGTGTGTGCACCAATCAGCACTCTGTCTAGCTCAGGGTTTGTGAATGTACCAATCAGCACTCTGTATCTAGCTAACCTAGTGGGGACTTGGAGAACTTTTCCCTCTAGCACTCTGTGCTTAGACGGAGGATTGTATGTGCACCAGTCAGTACTCTGTGTCTAGCTCAGGGTTTGTGAATACACCAATTGGTACTCTGTATCTAGCTAATTCTGTAGCTAACTAGCACTCTGTGACTCTGTTTAGCTCAAGGATTGTAAACGCACCAATCAGCACTCTGTCAAAATGGACCAATCAGCTCTCTGTAAAATGGACCAATCAGCAAGATATGGGTGGGGCCAGATAAGGGAATAAAAGCAGGCTGCCGAGCTGGCCAGGAGGTACTCACTCCCCTCCTCTTCTATTCTGTAGGGGCTTTGTTTTTTGACTCTTTGTGTTAAATTATGCTGTTGCTCAGTTTTTGGGTGCGTGTTGCATTTTTGAGCTGTAACATTTGCCACAAAGGTCTACAGCTTCATTCCTGACAGCGAGATCAAAAACCCAGCAGAAAAAAACTCCAGACAACCTTTGCACGTCTGAAGGAACAAACTCTAGACACACCATCTTTAAGAACTGTAATACTCACTGTGAGGGTCCGGGCCTTTATTCATGAAGTCAGTGAGACCAAGAAGCCGCCAATTCCGGACACAGTAGTACAGAGTAAGATCCCTTAAGCTGCTGGGAAGAAGATAGAATGTGTATACATATTGTGTTTACATAACGTTATTATATAGACATATTAATAAATACAATTTTTATTAAATATGGACATGTAAAATGATGCACAGATTATGTATTATACAGTTGAGCCTTG
Source organism: Piliocolobus tephrosceles (assembly GCF_002776525.5). NCBI lineage: Eukaryota > Metazoa > Chordata > Mammalia > Primates > Cercopithecidae > Piliocolobus > Piliocolobus tephrosceles. Next base: position 88,287,213 of record NC_045444.1, read on the forward strand.
AACAACAGTTTTGAACTTCAAGGGTCTACTTACACCTGGATTTTTTTTCAACCAAACAGATGGAAAATTATTCACGGGTTGTAAAACCTATCTATAGACCAAGGGGCAACTTCTCATAGGCACAGGTTCTGCAGGGCCAACTGGAGGGCTTGAGTATGCATGGATTTGGATATATGGGAGGTGGGGTGGGAGTCCTGGGACCAGTCCCCACATATACCAAGGGGTGACTATATGCACATGTAGATGTGTGTGTATATGTATATAAAAGGCTTGCATTATTTTAACCGTATACAATTGGTGCAGCAGCATACACATAATTTGTAAGTAAAAACTATACATATATTGGGGTGAGCCACCAGGACCAGTGGACAACATAGCCCCAACTAACACTGCAGTTTGGAGTGGTGAACCAATGCCATATGGTGATTTTCTCACAAGATTTCCGTCACCTCTCCAACCACTTTCTCTTCATTGGTCAGAGTTAGACCCAGAGAGACTGTTCCTTTCATTGTTTTCTCTGCCTTCTACAGACTGAGAGACTTGAGAATCTTCCTCAACAATGAAGAGAATGATGCTGAGGAGGGATTTCTGCCTCAGCGATTAGGGAGGAGACTCTCCTAATTAGGTGGGTGGACCCATAATCCACACAACAATTAGATTTTTGAAGAAAAACCTATCACTGGAATGAAACCAAATTCTTGAAGGTTCTCTTTATACACAAACTTAGTTGCCTGTCCTCCATTCCAAAAGAAAATATACATTTTTTCTTTAATAAGATATATATACACACATATGTGTGTGTGTATATATGTGTATATGTGTGTGTATATATCTTACTAAAATAATGTTTTACTGTCACAAATTCAGGGACACTAAGTATTTGACTTATGTTTTGGGGGCCCACTACGTGTCAGACATGTTGCTAGGCCGTGGGGATTCATAAATCTCCATGACATCAACTCTGCCCTTGAGGCACTCACATGGAGTGAAGGAGATGGGCAAGTCAACAAATGTCTTAGTTCATTTTCTGTTGCTTATAGCAGAATACGTGAAACTGGGTAATTTATAAAGATAAGGAATTTATTCTTACCGTTACGGAGGCTGAGAAGTCCAAGGTTGAGCAGCTGCATCTGGTGAGGACCTTCTCGCTGGTAAAGACTCTGCAGAGCATAGAGGTGGTACAGGGTATTACACAGCAAGGGAGGCTGAGCGTGCTAGCTCAGGTCTCTCTTCCTCTTCTTATAAAGCCACCAGTTCCCTCTCATGATAACCCATTAGTCTATTAATCCATGAATGGATGAACTCATTCGTGGGGGCCAAGCTCTCATGATCCAATCACTTCTTGAACGCCCCATCCCTCAGTACTGCTACATTGGGGATTAAGTTTCAACATGAGTTTTGGAGGCGACATTCAAACCACAGCAACAAACAATCACAAAGTGTATGTCAAGCAGTGAATTACATATAGAGTTATGGGCACAAGTAGCCTGCCTGTGAGACCAGACAAGGCTTCCCAGAGGGGCACTCCCTTCCAAAAAAGTGAGTTAAATTTGCCAGGTAAGGAAACACAGAGTGCATAGGAGCAGGGCATTGCAGACAGGGGGATCCTCATTTATGAAGGTTCGGAGGATGGAAGAGACAGGATGACAGCAGGGGTGCGTGATTCCATGGGGCAAGAGAATATATGGTGTTAGGGGAAGTGTCAGGATGTGACCTAGTAAGTTAGGTAGGGAAGCTTGTTGAGAGTCGTATATGTTCTGACTTTATCCTATACACAAAGGAGAGGGATGGAAGGCTTATAAGGAGGAGATAGGCATGACCATGTGGTAGGCTACCCCACTGTGGATTAAACAGATATTTTCCCCTTTTATCATCAGCAACAAAGGTGTCAGAAAAGCCATATTGGATTTATGAAGGTAGTTTCCCTGTGTGTGTAACCCAGGGGTTATTGTGTCCTCCGTAAGAAACAAGGGATAAGAGGCAACATAGAAGCCTCCCTTTGAAAAGGCCCAAATGCCCTGGAACGACTGAAGATAGCTTGCATTGAACAGCTAGAAGGAGGGCAAGGGGCCTATGGAAAGGGGTGCACAGAGGCAGAGGAAACCCTTTGTGTATTGGAAAGGTAGCCCTGCTGCCAAGGGGAAGAGAAGAGGGATCGACCTCAGTGATCAGAGGCTAGTGAAAGAACAAATCTAAGAGACCTACAGGCAAGGAGGAATTGGCTGTGTGTGAGAAGTGAAAGAAGAATTCTTGCAAAAGTCCTCATTCAGGTGTCTGTGGAAGTCACCAGAACTGAAAACACTTTCAGATGAGCTTTCAAGGCCAGCAGCTACTCAGTTTCAGGAACTCCTTATTATCAAGGCCAAGAAACAGAATTGACCTGGGCTGAGCTTCTCCTTTAAGATTATTGCAAGCCGTCTGGGTGTGGTGGCTCATGCCTGTAATCCCAGCACTCTGGGAGGCTGAGGCGGGAGAATCACCTGAGGTCAGGAGCTCAAGACCAGCCTGGCCAACATGGCGAAACCCCATCTCTACTAAAAATACAAAAATTAGCCGGGCTTGGTGGTGCATACCTGTAATCCCAGCTACTCAGGAGGCTGACACAGGAGAATTGCTCCAACCGAGGAGGCAGAGGTTGCAGTGAGCCAAGATCATGTCACTGCATTCCAGCGTGAGCAACAAAGTGAGACTCCATCTCAAAAAAAAAAAAAAGATTATTGCAAGCCACTTCTCAAGACATATAACAGGGAGAGTGTAGACATTAGTGGCTACAGGACATGGTATTTGCAGAGGTGAAGATATTGGGGGTCACATTTTTCAGACCTTAAACAATCAGATCAATGTTTAGTACTGTTAATTACCAAGTCATAGAACACTTTGTGAGATGTTATTCTATTATCACTACTGAGCACACACACAGACACACACACGTACACATACACAAAACTACCTTCAACTTGCCACATTGAGATTTCTCCAAAATTGGAGTCTATTCATTTTATTTTAAAAATTTTTTAAAATAACAACTTTTTAAAAACAGCCTTAAGGTATAATTCACATACCACACAAGTCACTCATTTAAAGTGTGCACTTCAGTGGCTTTTAGCATATAGGTTGAGTTGTGTAACCAGCACCACAATCCATTTTAGAACATTTTCTTTCGGTTTTTTTGAGAGACAGGGTCTCCCTTTTTTTTTTTTTTTTGAGACGGAGTTTCACTCTTGTTGTCCAGGCTGGAGTGCAGTGGCACAATCTGGGCTAACTGCAGCCTCCGCCTCCTGGGTTCAGGAGACTCTCCTGCCTCAGTCTCCCAAGTAGCTGGGATTACAGGCCCGTGTCACCATGCCCAGCTAATTTTTGTATTTTTAGTAAAGATGGGGTTCCCCATGTTGGCCAGGCTGGTCTCAAACTCCTGACCTCAGGTGATCCACCTGCCTTGACCTGCCAGTGCTAGGATTACAGGCATGAGCCACCGCACCCGACCTCAGGGTCTCCCTTTCTTGTCCAGCTGGTCTCGAACTCCTGGGCTCAAGCTATCTCCCTGCCTCAGCCTCCTGGGTAACTGGGACTACAGACACACGCCATTACACCCAATCTTAGAACATAGTCATCATTCCAAAAGGAAACATCATAGCCCTTAACCATCACCCCTCAAATCTCCATCCTATTCATTTCTAGGCCACCATGAATCTACTTTTTGTCTTTATAGATTTGCCTATTCTGGACATTTTATATAAATGAAATCCTACAATTTGTTGTCACTTGTGTCTGGCCTCTGTCATTTAGCATAATGTTTTGAAGGGTCATCCATGTTGTAGCACCTATCTGTAAGTACTCCATTCCTTTTTATGGCTGAATAATATTCCATTGTAGGATATAACATTTTTATTTATCCATTCATCAGTTGACATTTGGGTTGTTCTACTTTTGCCTGCTGTGAACATTCACGTACAAGTTTTTGTGTGGATATATGATTTATTTCTCTTGGGTATATACCTAGAGTGGGACTGCTGGATCATATGTATACACATGGTTAACATTTTAGGGAACTGCCATATGTTTTTCCAAAACAGTGCACCATTTTACATTCCCACCTGCAGGGTATGAGAAGAACCTCATTTTAATGTCAAATTCACATTAATTCCTAGGGGAATTCCCCTTTGGCTAGACGGGCTGGCTCTTGCCCCTTACTCCTGAGGGAAGAACTGGGACATGGTCATAGTGCTGGCTTTTGCTTTCAGCCTTGCTTGGAACCTGTTTCAGAACATCTAGGCCATCCCCTTTGTTTCAGGCAGCCTCGACATCTGGGACATTGGAATGCAAGACTTATTTTCCTGTTTCTTACAAGTATTTTAAGGAGAGAAGTACTCTGAGATCCTTGAAACAGAATAGCCCAATTTTATGAGGTCTTGGTGGTGGTTGCCAAAACAAAATGAATAGCTGTAATTCTTAAAATTGTTGAACGTTAACCCTGGAAGTGATAGTGAAGAGACTGTCTAGTCCAGGCATGGTAAATACGCAGCAGCTTGCAAGGACGTCTGATGGGTTGGTTGTAGGTGCTTGGGAGTATGGAGCTCTATCCAGGCTCAGGAAAAGGACAATGATTGGTTAGCAGTGTCTACCATGGTGGCAGGAGGACATCAGTGGTAGCCCATATGCTACCTATTTGCTCTCTCTGATTGAGGCCACCCGTAGGACTCCCCGGGAAACAGGTGAGGAAGTATCCACGGCTACACAGCTGGCTAATGACAGAATTAGAACAAGAATCAGTACAATGTTTTTTCCTCTGCACCATACGACCCTCGGCTCTGAAAAGTGCTTCCTAAAGGGAGCTGACTGGGGACAGGAATAGGGTAACCCAGTCAGAAGTTCCGTTTCTATCCTTCTGTGTTCAGACTGTTCTCATCGGTGCCTATGGGACTTAGTCCATCAGGGTAACTAGTTAATGATTATAAAAGCTTGGTAAATGCTAACTAATAAAGAGGGGCCGTTCCCACCTGCCGAACCCCTATACCTCCAGCATTCGTGTGGAACGCCCTTTGAAGTCCATAAACCTGATGCACTTGTACACAGGGAGGCATGAGGGGGACGGGTTTGAACCAAGGAAAAAAGGTGAAGCCCCTTCTGATCTGAAAGGGAATGATCCGGCGTGTGAATTCTCCACTTGAACAAAGGGAAAAGGAGTTCCATATTCTGCCCTTAGATCAATCAAACTCCATCTTTCCAGAAGTAGAAAGGACCAACGTCATTCTGGAGGAGGGGAAATGATCTTTCTGCAGGGGAGAAATGAATATTGACTATGAAAGATAGCCATGTTTTGATGGTTGCCCCACATTATGAATATATGTAATACCACTGAACGGTACACTTAAAGGTGGTTTAAATGGTAAATTTTATGTCAGGTGCATTTTATCCCAATTAAGAAATTGAGAGAAAATAACAAGTCTGAATTTCATTAAGATGTAAAATATGGCCTGAGTTTCTCCTTTTCCACGTTATTAGTGAATGAGACTACATACCATCAAAAAGTTTACATAAAACTCAGAGACCTCTTGTAACAAATTCCTTTTCTCTTTTTAAATGTTATTGTATAAAACTTTTATTATTATTATTATCATGTTGCTGTTGTTGATGTTTTGAGAGAGTCTCACTCTGTCGCCCAGGCTGGAATGCAGTGGCGCAATCTTGGCTCACTGCAACCTCTGCCTTCTGGGCTCAAGCGATTCTCCTGCCTCAGCCTCCCCAGCAGCTGGGATTACAGGCACCCATCCCTGCGCCTGGCTAATTTTTGCATTTTTAATAGAAACGAGGTTTTGCCATGTTGACCAGGCTGGTCTCGAACTCTTGGCCCCAAGTGATCTGCCTTCTTCAGCCTCCCGAAGTGCTGGGATTACAGACATGAGCCACCGTGCCCAGAATTTTGTTTAAATAAAAAAAAAATGAAGCCAGGTGTGGTGGCTTACGCCTATAATCCCAGCACTTTGGGAGGCTGAGGGGGGCGGATCACCTGAGCTCAGGAGTTTATAACCAGCCTAGCCAACATAGTAAACTTCATCTCTACTAAAAATACAAAAATTAGCTGGGCATTGTGGCAGTTGCCTATAATCCCAGCTACTTGGGAGGCTGAGGCAGGAGAATCGCTTGAACCCAGGGTTGGAGGTGAGCTGAAATTGTGCCACTTAACTGCAGCCTGGGAGAAAGATCAAAACTCTGTCTCAAAAAAAAAAAAACACATAAAAATTACAAATGATCTCCCTTTTCCTTCTGTCCCTCTATCTTCTTTTTGTTTTTTCCTTCCCATGATCACTTGAGCACCTACTATATTCCCCGCATTATGCTACAGTTCCCATGAGCAAGTCACAGTCCCTGCCCCTGAAGATTCACAATCCCGTAGGGCCTGTGCTATTCCCTACCCAGGGGACAGCCTCAAATTGTACCACAGCCTGGAGTAGGAGGCAGAAACTAACTGCCTCCGGGCAAAGGAAAGGTCAGGGATGGCTCCATAAAGACAAGTTACTGGGCAGAGAATTAGGAGAAAAGCATTCCAGGGTCAGCAGGCACAGAGGTATGGAAGGTTCCAGAACTGCAAAAAGTTGAAGATCTAAAGTATTAGGTAGATGTGGAGGAGGGACATTGGAGAAGCGTAGGGATCTCTCTTCCCAGACTCCTGGAGGAAGCCTGGCACCAGACCCCTCCTGTGAAGAAGGCTCCTGTTTTTTTCAAAACTAAACCAGGAATGCAGGCCAGGGTATGCGTGTGCGTGTGTATGCATGCATGCATGTGCGCCTGAGACAGAGCTACAGGAATTGGTGATGAATACGTTTGTTAAAAATTTGAATTCGTGTCTAACTGTTCCTTTAGATCTCCTGTTGCATAAGATATCGTTTATTTCATTTGACAAGCTCATGACATCAACCTCAAAGGTGAGGACTGCCTCTGTCAGCTAGAGATTTGTTTAAACCTTTTGTGAATGTCATCATTATATTTTTCAGACTGCACCATCTCTTGGATGACAATGAGATGTATAAATTCTCCCTCAACTGTGCCCCATCACTGTCCTCTGCCTGTCCTAAACCCACTTTCCTCTCAGTTCAGTGAGAGTCCCCTGGCTCTGGTGAGCAGGACTGGGGAACCCACCAATGAAACAAGTGCCGAACCTGAGCAGGCTGGAGCAAGGAAATGTCTTTGAGACACTGAATGTTATGAGTGTTTAGCATGGGTTTCTAATGTTATCCATCTCTCTCCTTTGTGTGTTTGTGTTTTGTTTTGAGATACAAATTGACATACCATAAAATTTACCATGTAAGAGTATATAATTTAATGGTTTTCAGTATGTTCACAGAGTTGTACAAGCATCTTGAAACCAACCATGGTTTCTTTTTGGGGTGATGAAAATATTCTAAATTGATTCTATTTTAGAATGTTTTCATCACCCAAAAAAGAATCACATATCCATTAGCAGTAACTCCTTAGTCTCCCCAGCTCCCTGACCCCTGACCCTAGGCAGCCACTAATCTACTTTCTGTCTCTATAGTTTTGCCTGTTGTGGACATTTCTTATAAATAGAATGATATGATTATATTATATATGTTATATATCATATATTTTATATATCTTTACTATATCATATATGATATATATGTGATATATAATATGATTATAAAATAATATGATTATATTATATGGGATTTTGTGGTTGGCTTCTTTCACTTAACATTATTTTCAAGATTTATCTATGTTGCAGCATTGATCAGTATTTCGTTCCTTTTCATGGCTAAATAATATTCCACTGTGTGGCTATACCACATTTTGTTTTTCTGCTTGTCGTTTGATGGATATTTGTGATGTGTTCACTTTCTGGCTATTATGAGTAATACTGCTATGAACATTTGTGTACAAGTTTTTCTGGGACCCCGTGTTTTCATTTATCTTGGTTACAGAGATGGAGGAGTGGAATTGCTGGCTCGAATGGTAACTCTACGTTTGACATTGTGAAGAACTGCCAAACATTTTGTTTGTACTTTTAAAATCTGAATTAAAAGGTAATTTTAAAACTTCAAAATATATGGCTTCCTTCTAACAGTTGTAAAGCAAAACTACAATTTGAAGCCCCCTGCTCCCCTCCACAACCACTGGAATAAAGTTCCTCCTCAGCTAGGGTACTCTAAAATCTAACCTGAAGGACTGGTTCAGGCCATGACCAGAAGTGAGGATTGGACATGCCTCATTAGACCCCTTCAGCATGAATGTCAACAGAGACCTGAAATTTGATAAGAACATTTACTTTTCTCTCTGAAGCCCGCTACATGGTGGCTTCACCTGCATGATAAAACCTAGGACTCCATAACCACTTATCATAACCCAGACATTCCTTTCTACTGATAATAACTCTTTCAACCAATTGCCAATCAGAATATGTTTAAATCTACTACGACCTGGAAACCCCCACCTTACATGTATTGACTGATGTATTATGTCTCCCCAAAATGTATCAAAGCAAGCTGTACCCCGACCACCTTGGGCACATGTTGTCAGGAACTCCTGAGTCTGTGTCATGGTGTGTCCTTAACCTTGGCAAAATAAATTTTCTAAATGGATTGAGACCTCTCTCAGATCCTTTTTTGTTTACACAGTTGTACACAGCAGTCTTTGCTCCTCTGTGATTATGTGTGTATTATATGGTGAGGGCATCCTAGTTTCATCCCTGCAGCTTGCGGCTGGAGCATCCTGAGCTCTGGCTGGCCTAAGCCTGCAGGGGCCGCCATCCAGCCTCCCAGGAGAATCCCAGGTTAGCATCTCAGACTCATGGAGGAAGTTTCCTTCCTGTCTGGCCTAAAATCTTGGCTTTGCTCAGTGCTCACATCCCGTAGGTCCTGCCCACCCTCTTCCCCTTATGCATTGACCAATGACTACAGGGTCGTGAAGGGTAAAGGTCTGGATAGTTCTGGGGGTGCTGAGTTCCCACAGCAATACAGAGAAGAAAAGACCAAGTGAGATGTTCATCATGACCAGAAGACCTAGGCAATACTTTCGTGACAGATCGGGTCTCAGTAGCCCAGACTGGGGAAGGCAGTGGGATGAGGAAGGGTGTCTTTGAGCCAGGCAGCAGGGGTGTGGAGGGGGAGAGCCTGGCCTGCCCAGCAAATTGCCCACCTACTGTGTACCAGCTGCTCTGTGTCCAGCTCCTTATTTATCCCCACCTCTACAGAGCAGGAAGCCAAGAGCTCAGAAACCCTTGCTGAGTGCCCCACAGCAGCAGAAGGTAAACCTGAGCTGCAGACCACATAGGCCAAGTCCCCCAGTCAGCCTCAGACCCCGGCCAGCAGCCCTAGGGTCTGGAGCCTCGATACTGGCACAGGAGCAGGGGACTGACTCCATTTGCTTTTGCCCGGGCATCCATTCCACATCATTCAATCGCCCTCAAAAGCAGCACCTGGCTCTGCCCAGCAGAGCGGCTGTCACTGCTATTTTAGAGGCAATCATATATTTTTAATAACCAGCAAAATCTCCCTGTGAGAAGGGAGGGAGAGTTGAAATTACAGCCAAGCAATTTGCATTGCGAATCAAGTTATCCTCCCTCCTGCCCTCCAAGAATATGCAGAAATAAATGCCTCCTAATGAACCCTGGGGGGCTAAGGCTTTGATATGAATTCTGCTGTAGGCTAAAGAGTTCTAGCCAGACTGAGACCCAGCATGAAGTTGAAGCGGGAGGGCCAGGGCCGTTCCCTTCAGCACAAGGGAGAAAGGAAATTGGATTATCTTGCTAGCAGTTGGGGTTTTTCTATCACTTAGAACCACAGATGAGAGCTCCCCTCCTTCAGATGGGGGGAATTAGATTTAGCCCTATTTAACCAGCGGGTTCTTCACCTCACTCCATCCTCTCCACCCTGGCTCATAAGTCCTCCAGCCCCATCCAGACTCCCTGGGTCTACCAGGAGCATCAAAGCCTTTGTCTTTTCCAGGACTTAAGAAGACCTATGAAACATGGATGGATGGATGGATGGACGGACGGACAGACAGACGGACAGACAACCTTTCTATCTGAAGTCAGGTAACCTTTCCTTCTGGCTGCCACTGGGAAAACACCGGCTTCTCTGTCCTCCCCCATGGCCTCCAAGGTCTGTGTTTACTCAGTACAGGAAGGTGTGCGTGTTGCAAGCACGCCTTTGTAGGAATGAGCCATATGGGGGCTGGCCTGTCAGCCAAGTGGCTGGGTAGAGTGCGTGGTATGGATCTGAGGGTATGTGCATGTGATAGTTATGTGGGCTTGAGAGCATGTGGTAATAATGGTTCATGGGGACTTGTGAAAGAGGGGGTGGGAAGCCTGTTCACTGCCCGCCTTGGGCAATGCATAGAAATGGGCACCAGCCCAGCGTGGACAAACGGAATTTGCAGGAGATCTCCAGCTCCCTGTTGCTCTCACCTTTCCTCAGAACTACAGACACATCCTACTGATCAAGATTTCTCCTTCTTCTCTGCTGGTCCTGCTTGAAAGGGGCCTGGAAGCTCAGCAAACCTCTTGGCGTGAAATGAGATCTTGCGTGCAGAGACAGGGTCTCTCAGTGATTGAGCAAGTGGGGTGTCCATCAGACAATTCCATTTCAAAGCCCAGATCCACCAGTTGGGATAAGTAAAACGGGTTCCTCTATCCTTCTACTTCCTCATTTATAAAATGGGGATAGTAAAAAAGAAATCCTATTGGGTTGTGGTAAATACTTATTAATAAATGTGAGTCACTTTTGGAGTGAGTGGATTAGTAACTGCTCAACACTTTAGGATCCCATTATTGCAACTGGCATTGGAGCAAGATGATTTAGCCTTTTGAAGGCTTTCTGAGGGACAGTGGGTGGAGGCCTGTGGGTTAGGGCCATCCCCAAGGGAATCATTGAATCCATGGTACAAGGAAGGTCTCTGCTGATAAGGGTGCTTTCAGTATTTCTTTGTCGGTGATGGCACAGTATACATAAGTTTGAGGAAATTGTCTACATTAAGATGTCCCTGGGAAATAAAAAGAGAGAAATGGGAAACTATTATGGATTAAAACAAAAAGACACATAAGAGTCATATTAGTCAAATGCAATTGGGAACACTGATTGGATCTTGATTTAAATGAATAAAATATAAAAATATATTTGTGGGACAATCAAGAAGATCTGGACATTGAGTAGATATTAGATCATGTTAAAGAATTATTGCTGGCCAGGCATAGTAGCTCACGCCTGTAATTCCAGCACTTTGGGAGGCCATTGCGGGTGGATCACTTGAGGTCAGGAGTTTGAGACCAGCCTGGCCAACGTGATGAAACTCCATCTCTATAAAAAATTTAAATAAATAAAAAATTAGTAAAAAATTAAAAAGGAAAGAACTACTGTTAATATTTTTAGATGTGACAGTGGTATTGTGGTTATGTTAAAAGACCAGATGGTCTTTATCTCTTAGAAAATATACTGAAATAGCCGGGCTTGGTGGCTCATGCCTATAATACCAGCACTTTGGGAGGCCGAGGCAGGAGATCGAGACCATCCTGGCTAACACGGTGAAACCTCATCTCTACTAAAAATATAAAAAATTAGCCGGGTGTGGTGGCAGACGCCTGTAGTCCCAGCTACTTGGGAGGCTGAGGCAGGAGAATGGCGTGAAGCTGGGAGGTGGAGGTTGTAGTGAGCGAGACTCCATCTCAAAAAAAAAAAAAAAAAAAAGAAAAGAAAATATACTGAAATAGTCGTGAATAAAATAATACAATATTTTGGGTTTAATTTAAAAGAATCTAGCTAGTGGGGGTGGTTTGGAAGCAGGGAGAAGCAGATGAAACAAGATTGGCAAAGGGATGGTTCAAGAGGTTTCATTGTATTGTTTTCTCTAATTTTGTGTATTTGGCCATTTCCATAATTAAAATATTGAAAAGAAAAAAAAAAAAGAAGCCCCCTCTGGATTTGCCCCTTGGAGGGTGGCTTCTGCCCTCTTACAATGTCACCAGAGCAGCATGATTCACTTAGGCCCTTGGACCCACAGGGAGGGCCAAGGCTCAGCAGTGCTTTCTAAGCCCTATAAATCAACAAGCACAGCTGAAGCCATTTAGTAGGAAGCTTGTTAATAAGAAAAACATGGTTTAAATGGGTCATTTTATTGGAGAGAGGGAGCAGAAGATGATGGAGAACAGGGCCCCCCTGGCAAGAAGGAGGTTTGTAAGTAGTGCCAAGCTCTCCCTCACAGGCAAGTGCTGGATTGCGTTAACTCTATCATGCCTCAAACCTTTTCCAGGAGGATGGGGAACCCAAGATGGTAGCAACAGGAGGGGGAATGGGCCCAGAGAATGTGCAGAGGAGAGCACCCCTTGGGTTATCCACCCACCAGAGATGTGTGGGTCCTTCAAGGGGCAGCCGGGAATTTTCAGATTCTAGGAAGACCACAACTGGGCTGGAGCATGGACTCTCATGTGTGACCCAGGGCACAGAACTGAAGGGAGAAAGTCAGCTTGAAGTTTTCAAGAAGGGTAATGAGCCGTAGAGATAAGAAAGACCTCTAGAGAGGTGGGACTTCAAAGGAAAAGAACCTAAAAGGGAGCCTGAGGAATCAATAATGCAGTCAAACCAAGGTAAGGACAACTGTGCTTGAAATGCACTGGAAAGTGTTTTTGATGGTAGTTGCCTTGGAGGATCAAGACTTAGCTTCCTTAGCCCAAGGACTAAGAAGGTCCAAGCACCTGAGTTTAGAGCTTGGGTAATGACAGACTAAGGCAATGAGGCTGAACTGATCTGATTTCCCATTGACGAGGACCACTGCATGGGTCACAGGAAGAAGAACACTGAACTTGTAGTCAAAAGACCCAAGTTCCAGTAGGCTTTGCCATTTCCTCATGAGGAAACTGAGCAATCAATCCCTTGAACTTTCATCCTGCGTTTCCCCATTGACTTATAGGATGAATGATACCTATTTCACAGGCTTCCTGTCAGAGCCGTATTTGTGCAATGAAAAGTGCCTAGGATTTGGAGTCAAGGTGTCATGGAGCATGAACCTAACCGTCACCCTGTGATTTCAAGCCACCAGTCAATGCCTCTGAGCCTCTGTTCCTCATCTGAAAAACAAGAGAGGAATACCAGCCTACGTGAAGAAGTAGAGAGAAAATGTAAGTAATCAGCTTAGCATAGTACCTGGCACATGGTAAATACCCAATAATTGTAGGAATTAGTATTAGTGATATAAAATATAAGAATAAGGAGTGCTTGCTTCAGCAGCACTTATGCTAAAAACAATTGGAATGGTACAGAGAAGATTCACATGACCCCTGTGTGAGGATGACATGCAAATTCATGAAGCATTTCATTTTTTTTTTTAAGAAAGAACATTAAATGAGGTTAAATGTGGGAAGTCACTAAGAATGGCACAGAGAAATTACCATGGGTGAGGGAAGGAAGTTCAGATAGTCCCAGACTTCTGGTTAAAACGGTGCCTTCCTCAACTTAGCATTTACCGTTTGTACTTTTTCTCTTTTCACTTTGGGGACAGGGACTGCCTACTTTTAACACAGGCACTCCTATGCTTTGACATGCAATAGACATGGTAGTGTCTAGTAGATCAATAAAGACTGTTGGTTGACTAAGATCTTTCTCCACAGGGACAAATGTACAGAAACTACGTTATGGGCATGATTCAAGACTTAGGAGAAGAGAAAGGGGGATTAGAAGTTGGGAAAAATAAAGGCAGAATACAGTTGATTGTTTTCTTTTTTTTTTTTTTTTTTTTTGAGACAGAGTTTCACTGTGTCACCCACACTAGAGTGCAGTGACACGATCTTGGCTCACTGCAACCTCCACCTCCTGGACTCAAGCAATTCTCCAGCCTCAGCCTCCCAAGTAGCTGGGACTACAGGTGAGCACCACCATGCCCGTCTAATTTTTTGTATTTTTGCCGAGACAGGGTTTCACTATGTTGCCCAGGCTTGTCTCGAACTCCTGGGCTCAAGTGATCTGCCTGCCTCTGTCTCCCCAAAGTGCTGAGATTACAGGTGTGAGCCACCGTGCTCAGCCTGGTTGTTTTTGTTTTCATCTTGTGTTTAACTGGGTAGCTTCAGAAAAGTTTTTAACGTGAACAGTGATTTGTAGATCAAGAATCTTAGTACAGAAGAAAAAAAAAAAAGAGAGAGAGCTTTTTGCATTGTTAATACATGGATCTTTAAATATGGGCATGCAGACAGTCTTCCTTCCCAGGGTTTGTACCTTGTGGTTGCTGAGGAGACAATTATGACATTACCTTTGCTAAATTAAACCTCATCCACTTCACCCACATTTGTTCTCAGTTCCTGCCACACGGAAAACCCCTCCCTCCCCTGGCCCAGCCTGCACCCTGGCTGGTCCCCAACCCTCCCACAGAGCAGGAGGTGACCCCAGCTGGGTCTTGGGATGTTTTTCTTCCTGTCTGCCCCATTGGTCCCCGTATGGTAGACGCCCAGGGTGTGAAACTGCACACCTACAAAGTTGGCCTTCTGGTTTGGGAGGCCTGAAGAGGAAACCAATGGCCCCTCTATTTCCTGTGGATGAAGGATTATGTGATTGAAACAAATCACCCCTCATTCTTCTTCCCAAGTCACACATGCCCAGTGGCTGAGATTTAAATGAGCATGAGACATCAAATCAAGGCGGGGCTGAGACTCCAGAGTTTAAAGAGACACGTGTGGACTTCCAGGATGCTTGTTCATCTCCTTCCAGCCCCACCCCCTTCTCTAGTGAAGGGAGGGGGCCAGTACCATCTCCTTGTGCAGAAAGGGTGAATTCTACCACCCCCACTTGCTCTTGTTCCTGAACATTTTCTTCTACTTTCTTCTCTCTTGCAGGCTGATGAAAAGCTCTTTGAGTTTCAAAGGGCTTGTGTCACACAAGCTTGGTCTTGCCGGCTGGTGCCAGGCAGAGAATATACATGGAATTAACATGGCACTGTCTACAGCCATACCACCCTGAACACACCCAATCTCGTCTGAATTAACATGGCACCACAGGCCAGGGTGCCCGGAAGGGCCTGGAGGGAGGGCTTTTGACATGGAGATGAGTGCCACTTGGCTCCTTCTGTAACTAATCACCACTGTTGTTGAAATATTACTATTTCTGTTACAACCACTTATGCCTTAAATGAGTAACAGGCACTTTGGGGTAACATCAAATACAGGATGGTCATTTCTCATTTGGGATCTCCCAAGCCTCCCAGTGAAGAGCCAGGGAACCCCAGTTTGATTGCTGTTGAGTGAGTTGGAGCAGTGCCAGGAACCACTTGACTCCTGTTTAAACCAGGGCTTCCCTGATGATGGTTTTGGAGTATCGAACCTGGAAGGAGATCTATAGGGAAGTGAATGCAAAGGAGTCCTGGAGTCACCCAGCCTGAGTCCTAGTTTCAGCCCTCACTAGCTTTGTGACCTCGGACCATTACTTGCCCTCTCTGAGCTCCTTTCCTTAAAGAAATGAATATACTACTAATATCACTAATACTATTGGGGTTGTCATGAGAGCTCAAGGTAACAGAGACAGGCAGTTAGCACAGTGCTGGCACCCAGCAGGGGCTCCAGAATGCAGGCTGTTATTACGGTTTTGTTGATCTTGGTGTCTGACACCCTTCATAGACCCCCACTCCACACACACACCACACACAGACACACCCATGTCCTTAGCAAAATAACTAGCTTATGATTTACACCTCTCTCCACTGGCACTGGGTCCTAGGAAACCCATAACAATGACAATGACCAACACTGTGCATTTCCCTTTCTGTTTTATAAAGCACATTCAACATCCACAATCTGCTATTTAACACAGACCCACCTTGAGGGATATATTGTGCATCCTTAAATTTTTTTTTTACAGAAGAGAAAGTTAAGAGGTCAAGCAAGGTATCTGGAGTCACATAATTCACAAATGGCAAATCTGGGGCCAAAACTTGATATCTTTTTTCCACTCCAAACTGCCTGTTGGCCCCGCATTCCCCCAAAAACATGCCCCAAGGGCCTATTTGCTAGGGAATTAACTTACTTATTGGTGAGAATGTAGAGACAGCTGTCAGAGGTTCACCCATCACAGTTAGTGTTTGTATTTTGATGGCCGTCTTCTATTTGCTAGGCCGAATCCTATTTGCAAAGGATTCATTGTAATGGGCATTTTCGAGTCTTGTGCAGGAAATTACATTAACCCAGTGGGTGACTGTCTTTTTCCTTCAATGTATAAAATTTGTCACACACATTGAGGCTATGGCCACAGGAAATAAAGGGGAGACATCACAAAATTGTAAAGTGGTCAGCAATCTTTAACTCAGTAGGGTATAGCCCAGCCACTGGACCATTGCCTCCTAGACTTAACCCCCTTGTCTCACCCAGCTGGACTCAGCCACCGCACTCTGGGCCAAGTGGGGAACCAGTTTAACCTTCTGGGCTGAGCTGAGGGAAGAGTGAGCTTTTCAGTGACATCCATATCCCCTTTGATCTTAAGAAAATCCTATGAGGTTGTGTGCAGTAGGTACAATTTTCCCTTACATCAAGGAGGAGGTTACAAAGGCTTAAATGAGGTGCCCAAGATCCCAGGCCAGCATGCAGTGGTGTCCAGACCAATCTCATCCCTTCCAAATGGTGCCTCTTCTACTCCTTCCTGCACACTTCCTGGGTAGTAAATGAGCAAACCACAAGTTTATCCTCCCAGGAGGCTGGCCAAGCCTTGTCTCTACAGATGGAACAGTGAATCAGGGAGACTGGTAGAACCCACAGAGACCACCCTGTTCACCACCACATTGCATTTAGCTGCAGACTCTGGAACTCCACTATGATGTGGGTTTGGAGAGGGCCCAGAGACAAACCTCTCCCAAAATGGAGCTAAGTAGGGAGAAGAGGAGGTCAGGGGTTGACCTTTTTATATTCTCTAAGAATGTGAAGGATTAACTGTGGCTGCCATTTTTCCCTAGGACAAGGCAACAGATTATGGGTTTAAGTCATAGCAACAAGATTCAGAATAGACATTAGAAGGAGGTTTCTGGTCATAAAGCCCACAAAAAGCTGAAGTAGATTTACAGCAGAGGAGAGAAAGCTACTACTTTGGAGATTTATAGGGAAAAGGTTAGCTGTTGAGTAAGATAGCAAAACTCATCATGGAGAAGAGGATATTCAAGTCTAGGATTACTAGATTTCTCTGAGTCTTAGGCTAAAAACTGCCAGATGATACCATATAAATAGAAGGTGTAACTACACTTATTTTTAATTGAATAATCACTGTTTCTAATTTGGGATTATTTCAACAATGCGTCTTCTTGTATTTTTATTTTGACTCTCCAGGGGAAACTTGAAGTTTCCTGGTAATTTATCATTTTAACCACAGTTTTCCTGAGGCAGTAAGTTTATATGGGAAAATAGTTCACTCTGAATCTTCAAAATTTTTTTCTATGGTATAATTTGCGATCACACTAAACACACGTGTCATTATCTCATAAGCTCATAATTGCTGACTCCTCTAACCCTGACATCTCCAGAACAGGTAGTTCCCCAAAAGAACACATCATTGCAATGCCAATACAAAATGCAGGCGCCCCTGTATGTCAGGGTGAGAAGTCAACATTGTTTTGAAAAGGAACTGCCACCCAGGGATAGAGGAATCAAGACTGCTGTGCGACTCCAGTCCCTGATGCTTTCTCCTTGGATTGGAAAGTCCTGTCCATAGATGCAGATGAGGGTGCTGACTTGTTCCCAGAGGGCACATGCGCCACAGCCTTTCTGGCAGGTGAGGGGTTGGTGCAGATCCAGACACACCCCTGCTCTCTCTCCCTTGTGTTTATGAGATGCCTCCCAGAGGACTGAGCAGAGTCTGGGAGGCTAAATCATCAGCTGGCAGGGCTAAACCTGTGGCTAATTTATTCTGAGCTAGCTAGACATCATGAAACTAACTGAATCATCCATCATGACTACATTACAGAATAGGACAACACTTTCCAACATTCCTCACATCATGGCACACAGAGAAAATAATACAACATAAGACACCCCAGGACAAACAAATGAAGTTGTTTGCAACTAACCAAGTGGCTCCAGCCACTCCAGGCCTTGCCTGGACAGCCAGTGGCTGAAAGGCTAATATTTGGTGCCATTTATTGGGAGGTCTAGTGTAGAGCAAAATGGTTAGGGCAGAGTAGTGCCAGGTGGGAGAGGGCTCTGAAGATAGATGGCTTGGATTTGAGTCCTGGCTGTATCACTTATGACTTTGGATGAGATCCTTAATCTCTCCTTGCCTCAGTTTCTTCCAGATGTAATGGGCTTAGTAACAGGACCTACTTCAAGGGCCTGTTCTGAGGATTAAGTGAGTTAATCCATGTCAAGTGCTCAGAAGAGTGTCTGGCACAGAACAAACACTGAGTAAATGCTAACTGCTGCTCTTACTGCTATATCGGCTCCAGAGACCCAGGGCTGGCTTCCCAGCAGGGAAGCACAGGCACAAATGGAATAACGCTCCAAATACAATTAGAAGTCGTAGTCAGATGATTCATTGCTTTCCCCAAATCTGTGCCTCTTCCGTTCTCTTCTCTCACCCCCTTTCTTTCCTCCCTTCCCTAATGTTGCTGTGGATGCCTCAGAAGCAGTAGTAAAAGAGGAAAGAGAGTTGACCTGGGAATGGGAATGCACATCCCAATTCTAGTTCCACTCTCTAGTGGGCTGCTGCCGGGTAAGTCACCTCCCTCTCTGCCCCTCCAGCTCTTCATGGGTTCAGTGGTTGACCAGATGACTGCAAAGGTCTTTTTCTGCTTTGATGTGTCATGGTTGGTACAGAATTGTATGCTATGGAGTGCGTGTGTGCCTGTGTGTGTGTGTGTGTGTGCATGTGTGTGTAAGGGGGGTACAGGGAGGGCTATGTCTGGTGCCTGAAACTGCAGCACTGATGTCCAGGATGATTAATACAAAACAAGTTAATGTTTTCTATGCATCAAAACCCTCCAGCACATCCCCATCTGCACTCAGAACACACCTTCAATTTGCCAACGTTGCCCTTCAATTGCTGCATTCTAAATTGGAGCCTTTTCTACCTAAAGAATAAATCCATAAATATGTCTCCTAGGTAACACTTGTTAACCCCATTACTCAAAGCTCTTGAAAATAATAAAACTGCATTTCTTTATTAAAATACGAATTCAGACATTTCACTTAGGCATCACACCCAATTAGCCTGAATTAGTAAAGTATGTACACATTTCTGCACACATGAGGACATTGGATAAACATATACGGACTTATATTTATCCATAGAAAATGCATGTTTTAAAAAGCCATTTCCCAGCATCTGCGGTTATTCTTTCCTAACTCAATTTTATGTAGAGGTAGTTATAATATGTTCATCCTTCCTGTTATTAAAAATTAATACTTTAGCCCAAATAGTCATGAATAACAGCCAGAGCAACATCTCAATTTCATCCTGATCCTGACAAGAACTACCTCCCACCTCCCTGGTGTGAGAATTTTCTCCCCTTTTCTTTCTCCCCCACCCTCTAGAAAGGATGCTCCTCTGAAGCCATTTCTCACACTCCCTGGAAGCCAGCTGTCCTGCTCTTGCAAACTCACGCAAGAATGTCCTGGCACAGCGAGGAAGAGGCTCGGGCAGAGCTGGGTAGCCTGAAGGATTTGGCAGAACAAAGCCCCACCAAGCAGGACCCTGCAGTTTCATTTTGTTTTCACTGACATAATGCCCTTCCTCTGTGAAGCCCAGTTCAGGCTTGTGTGAGACAGACTTTCCTGGGGTTTGGATACCTATCACAGGCTCAAGTGACTGCTGGTCTGTCCAATGGCTGGGGCGATGTTTTTGAAGCTTTAGAGAGAGCTCTGACCTGCTTCCTAGGAATGGATGGGCTGACAGCCTGGAGCAGAGCCAGGTCCAACAACTGGGCATCCTCATAGCCTTCATATGTCAGGCTGTGGGTGGGGGGGCCAGGGCTGGCAGCAATAGCTGTCATGGGCCTGCATCCTGGAGGAAGAGAGGGAGGGCAAGATGAATGCAGCCAGAACTTTGATTGCCTGCCGCCTTTGACAAATGACAATGGTTAGGAGAAAGAGTTCACCCGGAAAAACAAAACGCAACTCACAGGGCAGCCCTGGAGCCCTTTGAGAAGTACATTTTGTCTCCCCTGGTGGCACAGCCATTGTCTGAGGCAGAGAGAAGCAGGCCCCTGAGTATGGCGTGGCCCAACCAAGTTTTTCCCTATGACTTGGTTCCTGTGGTAGGTTGAATAAAGGCCCCCGAAGATACCCAGGTCCTAATCCCTGGAATGTGTGAATGTTACTGTTGGCAGCAGCAAATCCAAACAGGTCTCAATTCTGTTCTGTTCAGGTTCTCTCAGCGACCTCAAATCTTGCCTTCTCGGAGGAAAAAATTCAACAAAGGGGGCATAAGGGAAAGTAAAAGACAGAGGCAAGTTTTCGAGCAAGAGTGAAAGTTTATTAAAAAGTTTTAGAGTAGGAATGAAATGAAGTAAAGTATACTTGGAAGAGGGCCAAGCAGGTAACTTGAGAGATTCAACTGCACTGTTTGACCTGTGATTTGGGGCTTTATACGTTGGCATGTGTATTGTCTGTTTTCACACTGCTGATAAAGACATATCTGAGACTGGATAATTTATAAAGAAAAAGAGGTTTAATGAACTCACAGTTCTGTGTGGCTGGGGAGACCTCACATTCATGGCAGAAGGTGAAAGACACGTCTTACATGGTGGCAGGCAAGAGAGAATGAGAGCCAAGTGAAAGGGGAAACCCCTTATAAAACTATCCACTCTCATGAGACTTACTACCATGAGAATAGTATGGGGGAAACGGCCCCCATGATTCAATTATCTCCCACCAAGTCTCTCCCACAACACATGGGAATTATGGGAGCTACAATTCAAGATGAGATTCGGGTGGGGACACGGCCAAACCATAACAGCATGCTTCCAGGGTCTGCACTCCTTCTCCCCTGTTTCTTCCCTTGGGGTGGGCTGTACCCATGTGCAGTGTCTGGCCAGCACTTGGGAAGGGCTGCATGCACAGTGTGTTTACTGAGGTTGTATGCATGCTCACTTGAGGCATTCTTCCCTTACCAGTCAGGTGTAGAGGAAGGTCATATACCAGTTAAACTCCACTATTTTGCCTCTTAGTGCACATGCTCGAGCCCACTCGCCCAACTCCTGAGATCTTGCTGCTGATCACCAGCTTCAGGTGTTTTCTTTCAAATGGAAAATTGCCTTTTCTTGGTGCTGGCTGTGACTAATTGTTATTTTAGAGAGAGAGTTTAACAACTGCCCGACCATCACCTAGTGGTTACCTGACATTCCTGGTTGGGGTGGGGGCCCTATCCTTTCCTGCTCATGCCTGCCTAACTACCTACTGTAACATTATCTCATCTTGCAAAAGGGACTTGATAGAGATGATTAAGATTATCCTGAACTTGTCTGAGTGGGCCTTGTATGTAATCACAAGTGTCCTTATAGAGGAAAACAAAGGGAGATGTGGCTATAGAAGTGATGGCTATAGGAGGCCTGAAGCAGAGCTTGGAGTCATGGGCTTTAAAAATGGAGGAAGAGGACTCTATTCTGTTCCATTGGTCTATATCTCTGTTTTGCTACCAGTACCATGCTGTTTTGGTTACTGTAGCCTTGTAATATAGTTTGAAGTCAGGTATCATGATGCCTCCAGCTTTGTTCTTTTGACTTAGGATTGTCTTGGAAATGCGGGCTCTTTTTTGGTTCCATATGAACTTTAAAGCAGTTTTTTACAATTCTGTGAAGAAACTTATTGGTAGCTTGATGGGGATGTCATTGAATCTATAAATTACCTTGGGCAGTATGGCCATTTTCACGATATTGATTCTTCCTATCCATGAGCATGGTATGTTCTTCCATTTGTTTGTGTCCTCTTTGATTTCACTGAGCAGTGGTTTGTAGTTCTCCTTGAAGAGGTCCTTTACATCCCTTGTAAGTTGGATTCCTAGGTATTTTATTCTCTTTGAAGCAATTGTGAATGGAAGTTCATTCATGATTTGGCTCTCTGTCTGTTACTGGTGTATAATCCCAGCACTTTGGAAGGCTGAGGCGGGCAGATGACCTGAGGTCAGGAATTTGAGACCAGCCTGTCCAACATGGCAAAACACCTCATCTCTACTAAAAATACAAATATTAGCTGGATGTAGTGGTGGGCACCTATAGTTCCAGCTACTTGAGAGGCTGAAGCAGGAGAATCTCTTGAGCCTGGTAGGCAGAGGTTGCAGTGAGCCGAGATCACTCCACTGCACTCCAGCCTGGGTGACAGAGAGAGACTTTGTAAAAAAAAAAAAAAAAAAAAATTAAAAACAAAATCCCTAAATAATTAATCACTGTTCAAAGGACTGTTCCAACATCCTACACAGATGAGTGTCTGTACACATAATATAAATTGTCGATATCCAATTCTGTTCAAGTTTCAAGAGAAGGATATAGGTGGATACAGTAAAGTGGGATATATAACATTTGAAGAGATAACATCTCCTATTCTAACAGGTGTTAAACCAATGAAATAAACATAAAATGATACAATAATTTTAGAGTACAATGGGGATGGGAAAGAAAAAAGATACTATGTGGAAAGATAGATTAAGATCATACTTTGGGAGTTTGATTTCACTATCCCAGAAAACAAAAATAAATTTTAATAAAACTGATCCAATGTATCAAAAACATAGCAAAAAAAAAAAAAAAAAAAAATGGAGGAAGAGGCCACAAGACAAGGAATACAGGAAACCACTGGAAACTGAAAAAGGCAAGGAAATGGCTTCTCCCCTAACACCTCCAGAAGGAACCAGCTCTGCTGACACCTTGACTTTAGCACACTGAAACTAATTTCAGATTTCCTGTCTCCAGAAGTGTGACAGTATAAGTTTGTATTGCTGCAAGTCACTAAATTTGTGGTCATTTGTTATAGCAATCACAGAAAACTCAGATGATTTCCAAGTGCAGGAGATGCTCTAGTTGCAGGGTTGCCCTTTATGGCAGAGAAACTCCTGAGAGACAAAAGGGAGCACCAGTGCACCTCTGGGCAGTTATTCCCACAGATTATGCATCTCCGGCCAATGCTAGGAGTGGCAAGGGCCAGGATGAGGGAAAGTAATAGACATTTGTTGAGCATCTGTTATGTGCTGATATATCACTGTTCATATATTCTAATGTAACCCTTGCAGCAACCTTGTAAGGCAGACGCTAGTATTGTTTTTCTGATGAAGATGGTGAGCTCAGAGACTTCTGATCACCTGCCCAAGGTCGCACAGTTGGTCAGCAGCTGTTCCTCTAGGAAAGTTTACTTGGGGCTTCCCTTCATTCCCTGCTCTATATATCCCTTCCTTATGGATCCCCCAAAGTGAGAGATTGGGTGAGGCAGTTTTTATGGCTCCAGTTCCAAGGAGTTCATTTATTCATTGTCCTATTCATTCAGTCACTAAATATTTAGCCAGTACTTCCCATGTGTTAGGTCCTATGCTATGGGAATCAGGGCTCATCCTGTCTCAGATCACTTACAAACCAGGAACAGACTTTTACAAAACAAATTATGCCGGCATTTCCCCCTAAAAGTCCACCACCCACTTCGGGCAAGGACGTTGGGGTCATGCACAGTCCACAATGAGAATTCTTTTATTTTATCAAGGAGAAGCTAACATTTGGCCTTGTTGGTAACTTGTCAGAACAGAGGGAAGAGGGACTGGCATCCTTCATGAGGAGGTAATGCCACTAGTTTTCCTGAAGGTGTGCATAAATTTCATCAGGCCCCAGTGCTCTCTCGCGCTACTCCCTGCACATCAAGAGTGAGCAGGGGTTAATGATTGGCCAGTTTACAGGTGCAGGCTGTGGCCTGTACAGTACTGCTGCTAATCTTGATCCAGGGTTTAGCTTGGACTTTGCTTCCATAACTTCAGGCTCTGTAAGGGCAAGAACAAGGCCTAAGGCTTATGACTACATCAACTGCTCCATATCTGGGGTATAACAGGAAGGCATTGTGGAGTTTCAACTGGGTGCTCCTCTCTTTATGTCCCCTCCCAGCAACAATACTGACTTTGTGTCCCATTTGGTCTTCTACTGTTGGTTTCTTCCGATCGAATGCTTTCAGTTGCAAATAATGAAAAATTCAATCCAAACTGATCACATAAGCAAGGTATTTTATTGGGTTCCTTTAATCTAAAAGTCTAGAGTAGGGCTGACTTCTAAGAAGAGCTGTTCTAGTGGCACAAATGATGTGAACAGGCTGGGTTTTTTTTTTTCCCCCTCTACATTTCCCAGCTTCCTTTCCTCATCAGGCGTCGCCCACGTGAGGCTCTCTTCCTTTGGGCAAGATGGTTGCCAGCAGTACCCCAAACAGTCTTGTTGGCCCTGATGGGCAGATGAAGATGATGGTCCCAACTGGGGCCAATCAAGAAGGCCAGGAGGAGAGTGATGCACTGATTGGTTTAGAGTAGATTACGCACTCCCTCCCTAACACTGGGGGGGGGGGGGGTAGCGTGGAGCACTTAGCACAGCTGAAAATGGGAGACAGGATGACTTCCCGGAGGAAGTTGGGGGTATTGTTAAGAAGGGGAAGGGGAGAATGGATAGATATTGGGGAGCCAATCAATAAATGTCTATAAATCTTATAGGGTTTTGTTGTTGTTGTTTTGATCTTAAACAAACAAATTCTCTACCCTTCTTAATACTTCCTGGGAGTGAATAATCTTGCAAGGGCTTGTTTAATTGGGTACTTATGATATGACACTCTCCTTAACACTCCCATGAACACATTTCTTCTTCATTAGGGTTTCAGGAGTTTGAAATGCCAAGCTCTTCCTGGTGTTTTCTGTCTGCGCTTCCCCTAAAAGAACCAGGGCTGCAATATTGCCCTTGATTAATCACAGCCCAATTATCTACGTGGATTATCAGGACTCCTCCTTTCTGTTCTCACATCCTGCCTGCCTTTTAGCCACCCCCTGCTCATTAAGAACCTGCCTGCCTTTTAGCCACCCCCTGCTCATTAAGAAGACTGTCTAAAAGGATGGTTTAAAAAAAAAAAAAAAGGAAGTAGAACTCCAAATCAGTTGGTTGGTAAGTTCAGCTCCTTACCAACCCTGGTAAAAATTTTTGAGAAGACTTTGAAAGGAATGATTGCTTGAAATTATCTTGAATTTCCAGCATACATGATGACTCTATTGACTCCTTCCCACGTCCTGTCCACCCCCACCCCAAGTCCCAGCCTCCTTACAGATATTGAAAACAGCTGAATCCAGAAAAGGCACATTCCTTAGACACCCAGACATTTCAATGGTTCCATTCTTATTCTCTCATTTCCTAGGTATCTCAAGTAACTTTTTATTTTTAAATCAAGCCAATTGTTTTTGAGAACTGTTGAAAGGATAATGACCCAACCCCACTCCCCAAGTTGAGAACTCAGATCCCACCTCTCAGTTTCCTAGGAAATGAGTCAGAGAAGCACAAAAGCCCTTGCTAAGTCAGGTAAACAAAGTGAAGGGTGTGGAGGCAGGCTTGGGGGACCAGGCATCCCTTCCAGCATGTTGGAGTATTTACATCACCTTCCCCGAGCATTGATCATTATTTCCACCCACATTGAACTGGATTCACCCTAACTCTGGTGTGGGCTAGACAGGAATTGGTAATGATCTCCTAGGTTTTCAGTCTCCTTAGCAGAATTTGAACAAAAGGAAAAAGATATCTTTTCCATTTTATAAAGGTCAATTTTTTCCCAACATCTAAAAAAAAAAACTGATTTTTCTCTGGGATTTGCCTTTCTCCTGACCACAGCTGGTGGAACAGAGACTGCCAACTCAGCCACTAAATAAGAGTAGCTGGGCAGTTATTAGAGAGCTCCAGCTCCTGCATGCCATCATATGACAGCGGCCCAGAAGCTTTAGGTTCGGTAATGAATGAATGGAAGTGTTTTCAAATCCAAGCCACCGGCCCCACATTCAGCCTGTAAGTCTTGGTAGAAAGTAGGGGGCTGGCATTTCCTTTTACTGGCAACACAGCTTGGCCTAGGTGGCCTGCATGTTCACACAGAGAGTTACAGTAAGCGTTGACAACCTCTCCCAGCTATGTTTAAAAGGGGCATAAGCAACACATCCCCCCGGCAATGGTTGTGATGACTGTTCTCATGGCAGCAAAATGCATGCTGGACTCAGAAACTTTCTATAATCCTTATTTGTAAATAAGAATAATAGTTGTTGCTGTTATTCTTATGATCCCAGTTTTACATGGGAAGAAACTGAAGCCTAGAAAAGACTAGTACCTGTAGCTTTCCCAAGGTCATATCACTAATAAGGACACAACCAGATTTCAACCAGGACCTGCCTGACTCTGTGCATTATCTAACCATTAAGTTTTACTGCCTCTCCACTCGCTTTCCCCAGAAGACCCCAGAAGGGCAGTCAGGCCTGCCTTTTCAAAGCCTTGGAGAAAGGCCAAGCTTCCTTCCCGGATCTTGGAGCCTCCTCCTCTTTAGGATGATGTGGTTCTCTGAGCCCTGAAAGTTTCACCCAGGACCTCTAGGTGAGAAGCGACTCCCCACCACCAGCAGGTTCACAGATAGCACGATGCCCAGAAGGGGAGCAAACCCTTCTATCGGCCGGGGCTCAGGAACCTGAGGATTAATTGCCCTGCAAGCGGCTTGTTAGAGGCTGTGTTGGCAGATGAGGAGAGCAGCAATAGAATCAGCCAATTAAGCAGCCAATGGTGCTGAACTAAATGTGACCTCGTACTTAATTGTGGATGTTGTTTCTCGGCAGTTTCTCACCAGTCTGGGTTTGGGGGAAAGAAAGGGAAGGATGAGGGGAGGGTGAGTGGCGACAGGAAGATCCTAAACTCTCATTTCTTTCTTTCTTAAGGGGACAGTAGCATCAGGGATTCAGTGATTTCCAGCACAAGAAAGTTGAGGAAGGAGGCCGGGCACGGTGGCTCAAGCCTGTAATCCCAGCACTTTGGGAGGCTGAGACAGGCAGATCACAAGGTCAGGAGATCGAGACCATCCCGGCTAACCCGGTGAAACCCCGTCTCTACTAAAAAAATACAAAAAACTAGCCGGGCGAGGTGGCGGGCGCCTGTAGTCCCAGCTACTGGGGAGGCTGAGGCAGGAGAATGGTGTAAACCTGGGAGGCGGAGCTTGCAGTGAGCTGAGATCCGGCCACTGCACTCCAGCCTGGGCGACAGAGCGAGACTCCGTCTCAAAAAAAAAAAAAAAAGATACAATTCTGGAATCATAGTTATCTTCACGCCTCTGGTTCAGGTGCTGAAAAGGAGAGAGAGAAAGAGAAAAAAGAAGAGAATCCAAGACAAAACCTTGCGACAGCCACCATTTAGAAGCATGAGTCCAGAAATTGAGATGACATCATCACAGTGCACTGGGGCCAAGCTCTGGAAGAAGTTCCAAGTAGAAGGGCATGGTCAACAATATCAGATGCTAGAGAACGTCATGAAGGATGTGGCCCATTGGGAGACTACCAAGTGGAGAACACTGGGGTGGGGTTGGCCTTAGAAAGTGTGGCTGCAGCAGAGAGCTGCAAGAAGAAGACAGTTTTGCTGGGTTGAGTCATGAGCTGAAGGCAGGGAAATGAGGTAGAGTGCTGATCCCTCCTTCAGGAAGTTTGTTGAAGAACAAAAGGAGAAAAGTCTTAAGTTTATGTAACATGTTCCAAAGAGTTATTTATCTAAGAGCATACATTTTTAAAACTTTTTATTCAAAAATAATTTCAAGGCTGGGCGCGGTGGCTCAAGCCTGTAATCCCAGCACTTTGGGAGGCCGAGACGGGTGGATCACGAGGTCAGGAGATCGAGACCATCCTGATCTACATGGTGAAACCCCGTCTCTACTAAAAAATACAAAAAACTAGCCGGGCGAGATGGCAGGCGCCTGTAGTCCCAGCTACTCGGGAGGCTGAGGCAGGAGAATGGCGTGAACCTGGGAGGCGGAGTTTGCAGTGAGCCGAGATCGCGCCACTGCACTCCAGCCTGGGCGACAGAGCTAGACTCCATCTCAAAAAAAAAAAAATAATAATTTCAAGCATGCCAAAAAGTTGCAAGATTATAAATCATACATAGAAAACCCATCCACCAGGCATGGTGGCTCACACCTGTAATCCCAGCACTTTGGGAGACTGAGGTGGATGGATCACTTGAGGTCAGGAGTTCGAGAGCAGCCTGGCCAACATGGTGGTGAAACCCTGTCTCTACCAAAAATATAAAAAATTACCAAGACGGGCGGATCACAAGGTCAGGAGATCGAGACCATCCTGGCTAACACGGTGAAACCCCGTCTCTACTAAAAATACAAAAACTAGCCGGCCGAGGTGGCGGGCGCCTGTAGTCTCAGCTACTCGGGAGGCTGAGGCAGGAGAATGGCATAAACCCGGGAGGCGGAGCTTGCAGTGAGCTGAGATCCGGCCACTGCACTCCAGTCCGGGCAACAGAGCAAGACCCTGGCTAAATTGTTTCATAAAAAAAAAAAAAATTAGCCGGGTGTGGTGGTGCATGCCTGTAATCCCAGCTACTCGGGAGGCTGAGGCAGAAGAATCACTTGAACCTGGGAGGCAGAGATTGCAGTGAGCCGAGATCGTGCCACTGCACTCCAGCCTAGGTGACAGAGACTCCATCTCAAAAAAAAAATAAAAGAAATAACAGAAAACCCATCTAGTTTTTACCTAGATTCGTATTTTGCCCATTTGTTTCATCATTTGCTTTCTCATTTTCTCTCTTCTCTCTCTCTATACACACACATATAAATATATACAAATATATAATTTTACATATCCATGCACATATATGTCAAATGTTTCTCTGAACCATTTAAGTATAGTTGACCCTTGAATAATGCAGAAGTTAGAGGCACCAACCCCCTATGCAGTCAAAAATTCTCGTGTAACTTTGACTCCCCAGAAACTTAACTACTCACAGCCTGCTGTTGACCACAAGCTTTACCAATAACATAAATGATCAGTTAACACATAAGATGGAGTAAGCTAGAGAAAAGAAAATGTTATTGAGAAAATCATAACAAAAAGAAAATATATTTACTATTTATTTATTTATTTATTTATTTATTTATTTATTTATTTATTTTTTTGAGATGGAGTCTTGCTCTGCCGCCCGGGCTGGAGTGCAGTGGCCGGATCTCAGCTCACTACAAGCTCCGCCTCCCGGGTTCATGCCATTCTCCTGCCTCAGCCTCCGGAGTAGCTGGGACTACAGGCGCCCGCCACCTCGCCCGGCTAGTTTTTTGTATTTTTAGTAGAGACGGGGTTTCACCGTGTTAGCCAGGATGGTCTCGATCTCCTGACCTCGTGATCCACCCGTCTCGGCCTCCCAAAGTGCTGGGATTACAGGCTTGAGCCACCGCGCCCGGCCATATTTACTATTTATTAAGTGGAAGTGGATCATCAGAAAATCTTCATCCTTGTCATGTTCACACTGAGTAGGCTGAGGAGGAGGAGGAAGAGGAGGAGTTGGTCTTGCTGTCTCAGGGGTGGCAGTGGTGGAGGAGGTGGAAGGGGAGAGTTGGGAGGAGAGTTGGGCACACTTGGTGTAACTAAAATCCATGCGTGAATGGCCCAATGCAGTTCAAATCTGTGCCATCAAGGGTCAGCTATACATGTTTCATGGCCCTTTAACCCCTAAAACCATCAGTATGTATTTACTAAGAATAAGAGTACTCTCTTACGTATCCATAGTATATTGTCAATTTTATTAAAATTGACATTGATACAATCTTTTTTTCAATTGACCCAATAATATCCTTTATAGTATAGGGGAGAAAAAGTACTCTTTTTCTTACCCATCACAAGGTTCATGGCTGAAGCCCTTATAACAGAAGATATTAATAACAAGAGAAAAACATACAAATTTATTTAATATATTTGATGTAACACGAAAGCCTTCAGAAATGAGGACCCCAAGAAACAAGGAAACCTGTGTATTTATACCTAGGTTTGATGAAGAGGTGGAGAGTTGTGGAGAAGTATGGTTGAATGAGGGGATGTGATCTAGTGGTAATAAACTGGGAGGAAATTCAGCAAGGCCTGCTTGTTCAGATTCTTCTCTATGTCCCTGGATCTTCAGAAATGAGGGCATTTCTTTCTTCCAGGTATAGGGTGGGCAACTTTCAAATGAAGGTCTCTTGACCTACCTCAGAGAAAGACCAGGGAAATTTTTTATGACCTGTTTCAGGGGAGAAGGGCAGGAAAAGGTCAGGAAGACCTTCCTGCTTCTGCTGTTTTCTCCAATGCCAAGATTTTGGGGTAGTGGGTCCTGAACCCTATCAACAGAATTTCCCCCACAAACTGGGGTGAATGTATAAGTTTGTCTTTCTGCCTGGGTTCACAGCAGCTGTAGCCCCTTGAGGGGCAGGATCTTTTCCATTAGCAGCCACTTAATGCACGTATCAGTTGCTAATGGCCCTGGTTCCTGACAACAAGTGCTGGATATGGGTCTACCTAGAAGGTGGTAGAGGTCAGAGCAGAATTGGGCCAGGTGCACTGACTCACACCTGTAAGCCCAGCGTTTTGAGAGACAGAAGCAGGAGGATCGCTTGAGGTCAAGACTTCAAGACCAACTTAGCAACATAGACCCCATTTCTAGAAAAAATTTAAAAATTAGTTGGGCATGGTGGTACGTGCATGTGATCCCCGCCACTCAAGAGTATCACTTGAGCCCAGGAGTTCAAAGCTGAAATGAGCTAAGATCACAGCACTACACTCCACCGTGGGCGACACAGCATGACCCTGTCTCTAAGAAAAAAAAAAAAAGCAGAGTTTTGAATAGGTAAGTTAGGCTGACCTCCATGTCTACTAAATTCACATCCTATTTATTGGAAGAATTCCTTCTTATTTCCATTGTCAGTTTTAGAAAAGAAAAGAACTGCCGGGCGCAATGGCTCACACCTGTAATCCCAGCACTTTGGAAGGCTGAGGCGGGCGGATCATGAGGTCAGGAGATCGAGACCATCCTGGCTAACACAGTGAAACCCCATCTCTACTAAAAATACAAAAAATTAGCAGGGCACGGTGGTGGGCACCTGTGGTCCCAGCTACTCCGGAGGCTGAGGCAGGAGAATGGTGTGAACCCAGGAGGCAGAGCTTGCAGTGAGCCAAGATCCCACCACTTTTACAGCTTGTTCAGAAGACTAATCAACACATTACATTGCTCCTGTATTCTCTTTAGGCGAGGATGCATTTCTGAGCCTGTGTTAATATATCCACCATCAATGAAAATGGATTCAGCCGGGCGCAGTGGCTCACACCTGTAATCCCAGCACTTTGGGAGGACAAGGCAGGCGGATCTTGAGGTCAAGAGATGGAGACCATCCTGGCCAACATGGTGAAACTTCGTCTCGGTAAATATACAAATATTAGCTAAAATTAGCTAGGCATGGTGGCAGGCGTCTGTAGTCCCAGCTACTCGGGATGCTGAGGCAGGAGAATCACTTGAATCCAGGAGGCGGAGGTCGCAGTGAGCCTCGATCGTGCCACTGCACTCCAGCCTGGCGACAGAGCGAGATTCCATCTCAAAAAAAAAGAATGGAAAAGAAAAAGAAAAAGAGGCCGGGCGCGGTGGCTCAAGCCTGTAATCCCAGCACTTTGGGAGGCCGAGACGGGCGGATCACGAGGTCAGGAGATCGAGACCATCCTGGCTAACATGGTGAAACCCCGTCTCTACTAAAAAATACAAAAAAATAGCCGGGCAAGGTGGCGGGCGCCTGTAGTCCCAGCTACTCGGGAGGCTGAGGCTGGAGAACGGCGTAAACTCGGGAGGCGGAGCTTGCAGTGAGCAAGATCCGGCCACTGCACTCCAGCCTGGGTGACACAGCAAGACTCCGTCTCAAAAAAAAAAAAAGAAAGAAAGAAAAAGAAAAAGAAAGAAGGGAAGGGAGGGGAGGGAAGAGAAGGGAAAATGGATCCTCCAGGCTATAATCTCAGCAATTTGGGACATTAAGGCAGATGGATCACTTGAGCCCAGGAGTTCAAGACCAGCCTGGGCAACACGGCAAAACCCCGTCTCTACAAAAAATACAAAAATTAGCAGAGCGTGGTGGCACGTGCCTGTAGTCCTGGCTACTCCGGAGGCTGAGAAGGTGAGAGGATCACCTGAGCCCTAGAGGTCCAGATTGCAGTGAGCTGTGATCATGTCACTGCGCTCCAGCCTAGGGACAGAGTGAGACCCTGTCTCAAAAAAAAAAAAAAAAAGAAAGAAAAGAAAATGGATCCTCCTTGGAATATAAACCCATATTAAGGTCATTATTATTTGCTGAAGCCTTTCTAGGATGATGGTGTATTTACCCTTATTGGCAGTCTCTGGCCCATGAGAGATACATAAAATTTCATCCTTCTTAAGGCTGTTTACTTCCTGAATTGGGCATTTCTAACTTTAATATACCTACTACTTTATCAATTATAAATATAAAACTATCTGAAAGGAGACACAAACAGGGGTGTTTCTGGCCTGAATACATTTAGTAGGATTATTTGGCAACATAGAAGTCTGTTCTCCTGAACATCTTTCTGAATTTTGGCAATCCCAGTGTCTCACACTGGTATTCTTCTTTTTACCAGATGAAAATGATACATATATCTCTCATTGTATTTCCTATCTTGCCTTGGCTACCAGAAAGCTCAAAGCTAAATTTAGTACTCTATTACAACAAATATATTACCATAGATTTTTCTTCTATTTATATCTCTGTTTACTATATGTATATATTTGATTTTTCTATTTATATTTCCATTTATTATATCTTGATGTGTCTCTGGGTATGCTGTCTACATATGGATTTCTTATGTATGTGTCTTTAATATTAAACCTCCTAAAATTATTTTTGGAAGCTAATAGGGTAGCTGCCTCATAAATAGGAAGTTCCTCAAGAGACACTTGTCTTATTCAGCTACTTATTTACCCAATAAATAGTTAGACCAATATGTACCACATATAAAAGCTAGACCAATATGTTTTCTCTTTTAACTGTTAACTACCTTTTCTAGTCCCAGCTATAAATGGCCTTGCCACAGAAGATAATTTGGTTTGGGGAGGAGCTCTTAGTTAAAATAGACACATCTCTCTTTGGACCGTGTCCCAAGTCTTTGTGTTTCTGTAATTTCTTCTGCAGGCTTCAAGTCTGATGCTGACAGAAGCCAAAGGGAATGCTGGTCCAAAGAGGCACACCCTTCCCAAGCTGACTTTTGTAGAGAGAAGGAAAGAAAACCCTGACCTTGGGGAGGTAGGTGCTCCCCCAAGCCATGCCTGAGAAAGGAGAGTAGGTCGGAGGGCAGCAGTTTCCTCAAAGATGATCTTTCTCTCTTTTTATTGAGACAGAGTCTTGCTGTGTCACCCAGGCTGAAGTGCAGGGGCACGATCTCGGCTCTTTACAACGTCGACCTCCCAGGCTCAAGCAATCCTCCCACGTCAGCCTCCCGAGTAGCTGGACTACAGGCGCACACCACCATGCCCAGCTAATTTTTGTATTTTTGTAGACATGGGGTTTTGCCATGTTGCCCAGGCTAGTCGTGAACTGCTGAGCTCAAGTGATCTGCCTGCTTCAGCCTCCCAAAGTGCTGGGGTTATAGGCATGAGCCACCGTACCTGGCATGGAATCAAATTTTAAAGCTAGAAATGGTCTTCAGAGATTGTCCAGTCCCACCCCTCACTTTACAGCTGTGGAAGCTGAGGTCCAGAGGTCACAGAGCAGGTTAATGGCAGGATGGGTCCCCACCCAGGTCTTCCCGTGGCTGGAGAAACATCCTTCCCTTTCCACTTCGTCTTCACATGTTCAGGACTAGAGGTGTCCTGAGTTCAGGGACCACCAACTCTGAATTATCAGTTCTCTAGAACCCAGCAAAGTGCCTGGCATACAGTAGGCCCCTCATAAATGCATTTTTTTTTTTTTTTGAGATGGAGTCTCGCTCTGTCGCCCAGGCTGGAGTGCAGTGGCACAATCTTGGCTCACTGCAACCTCCGCCTCCCAGGTTGAAGCGATTCTTGTGCCTCAGTCTCCCCGAGTAGCTGGGATTACAGGCACCCGCCACCACACCCAGCTAATTTTTTGTATTTTAGTAGAGACGGGTTTTCACCATGTTGGCCAGGCTGGTGTCGAACTCCTGGCCTCAAGTGATCCACCCGCCTCAGCCTCCCAAAGAGTTGGGATTACAGGTGTGACCCACTACACCCAGCCTCATAAATGCATTTTGAATGAATGAGCCATCTGAATTCTCACCTTCTTCCTGGAAGTTTGAAGATCAATGTTTTTGAAATTCTTTGAAAGAGACTTACAAGATTCTTAATGTGCACACTCTTTATCATCTCTGGCACGGACAAGAAAATGCGCTGACAGTTCTGGTGAGCAAGTCTTCCCTGAACTTCTCAGGGGCTGAGACCAATATTATACCTTACTGGGACTCGGGTGGTCTGCATCCTGTGGCTCACATGGGATAGGGCTGCCTGAAAGGTGTATGCTGGCTACTGAGTTAGCATAGCACAGTGTTAGGAAATACAAACTTTGAAGTCAGGCTTCTCTGGTACAAGGGCCATCTCTGTCACTTACTAGCTGTGTAATTATGGACAAGTTACTTACCCTCTCTAAGCCCCAGTTTCCTCCTCTGTAAAATGGGGATAATTTTAGAGAAATACTTACCTTATAGATAGATACATATATGTGAGTATGTGCATGTGTGCAAGTGCTTGGAACAATATCTAGCACCTGGATGGTCTGTACAAGTGCTTGCTATTATTATTTTTGTTCTTCATAGTGGAGAAAGGGAAAAATGACCCCACCTACAGATCTCTTCCGTCAATTCTCTGGTGTCTTTTAGAAGCACACAGAAAGTTTTGGGATCATGGCTTATAACTACAAGTGGCAGCTCTCTCATATGGAGCCAATGTAGACTTGACTCCAGAGCCAACCATCAGACTATCTTCGCTGCTTTCGGGTGTTGTCTCCATCACAGAGGAAATGGCTTCAAAGTTCCTCACAGACCTGTCTGTCTTTTGTTCTTGGTCCCACTCTTGAGGCCTGAGCCAATAGTCAATGCGGAATCCACACTGTGAAAGAGGAAGGTCGGCCAGGTGTGGTGGCTCACACCTGTAATCCCAGCACTTTAGGAGGCTGAGGCGGGTAGATCACCTGAAGTCAGCCTGGCCAACATGGTGAAACCCTGTCTCTACTAAAAATACAAAATTAGCCAGGTGTGGTGACACACACCTGTAATCCCAGCTACTCTGCAGGCTGAGGCAGGAGAATTGCTTGAACTTGGGAGGCGGAGGTTGCAGTGAGCCAAGATCATGCCACTGCACTCTAGATTTTGGGGGGCTTTTTTGTTTATTTTTTTGTTTTGTTTTGTTTTGTTTTGAGACAGGATCTCACTCTATTGCCCAGGCTGGAATGTAGTGGCACCATCATGGCTCACTGCAGCCTCAAACTGCAAGCCTTGAACCAAGTTAAGTGAATCCTCCTGCCTCAGCCTCCTGAGTAGCTGGGACTACATGCACACATCATAGCATGCCTGGCTTTTTTTTTTTTTAATTTTTGTAGCAATATGGTCTCACAATGTTGCCCAAGCTGGTCTCAAATTCCTAGGGTCAAGTCATCCTCCCACCTCAGCCTCCCAAAGTGCAAGATTACAGGTGTGAGTCACCATGCCCACCCCACTCGGGCATGTTGACCATTTTGAGTTAAAGGTATTTGAAAAAAAAGCAGGTGCAAAAAGGTCACTCTGACCTTCCATCTGTTTCTTAAAAGCAGAAGAGGCTATTTCCATGTGAAAGATGCCCTCCCTATACTAGAAGGAAAGCAACGTTCTTATCAAGAATGGATGGTTGAGACTGAGAGAATTCTATACAGACCTTATTGAAATAACTCTTATCTTTATGCCTCCCCACATAATTTAGTTGCTTTTTCACAACTTACTGTTCTTTGTCCCGTTCAGTATATAAGTAATTGACTCCAACTACTTCTGTGAGTCTTCATTTCCTTATGAGGGTTCTATGCCACATAAAACTTTTGTTAAATAATGAATGCTTTTCTTTTCTTTTCTGAGATAGAGTCTTGCTCTGTCACCCAGGCTGGAGTGCAGTGGTGCAATCTTGACTCACTGCAGCCTCTGCCTCCTGGGTTCCAGGGATTCTCCTGCCTCAGCCTCCTGGGTAGCTGGGATTACAGGCGTACACCACCACACCTAACTAATTTTTGTATTTTTAGTAGAGACAGGGTTTCACCATGTTCGCCAGACTGGTCTTGAACTCCTGACCTCAGGTGATACTCCTGCCTTGGCCCCCTAAAGTGCTGGTATTACAGGCGTGAACCACTGCACCTGGCCAAAGAATGCTTTTCTCTTGTTGATCTGTCTTGCCAATTTCATTCTCAGTCCCACCCAAAACAAAACAAAATTCTAAGAGTGTAGGGGTAAAATTTTTGTCTGTCCACATAGTATCAAAGAAAAGAAAGGGCACCTGAGGTTTTCTAGAGGCAGGTACGCAAGGGAGTCTTTTGGGAGCCATGTGGAAGCATTATCTCAGAGTATTCAATGGTAGGATAGCCCTTTGCAGTTTCCCACTTCCAGAACACAAAAGCGTGGGGAATGAGGATTTCTTAATTGTTGCCATTTTCCAAAAACACAGGGCTTAAAGTTCATATTGTCATAAGGACACATACCTCCATGGTCACAAATGTATAACAATGGGTATCTAAAGCCCCAAAGTAAACATGGAAAATCTCCCCAAAGTATTCAAGTAATTTTACCTGAAATTGTAGGGGCAGAATAATTATTTTACATAATACAAAAAGAATGAAAATATTTATGATTTTGAAGCTAAAATATTCAAAACGATTTTTAGAACCCTTGTGCTAAATTTCTAGCCCCTTACCTCAACCATTTGGGGTACCTGTGTACCCCTAAAATTTGAGAAGCACTGGTCACTTATTCTGTTAATGAATTCTCATAACTCTATGATATACATGTTTTTAATCAAAGCTTCATGGGGACAATGTCATCTTTCATGTCATGTTTTTTTTCTTCACGTACCTCCATAACTGCCTTTTTTCTAAGCTCGGAATTTTGTTTGAACGACAAACTTTTTGTTTTGGAATATTACAGAAACACTGCAGAGCTAATACAGAGAGTTCCTCCCTACCCTTCACCTGTACTCCCAGGTTCCGCTAATGTTAACATCTTACATAACCACAGCACATTTGTCAAAACTAATAACATTAACTTTGGCCTTTACTATTAGCTAAACTACAGGCCTTCTTTTTTTTTTTTTTTTTTTGAGACGGAGTCTCGCTCTGTCGCCCAGCACGATCTCGGCTCACTGCAAGCTCCGCCTCCCGGGTTCACGCCATTCTCCTGCCTCAGCCTCCCGAGTAACTGGACTACAGGCGCCGCCACCACGCCCGGCTAATTTTTTTTTTTTTTTGTATTTTTAGTAGAGACGGGGTTTCACCATGTTGGCCAGGACGGTCTCGATCTCCTGACGTGATCTGCCCGCCTGGGCCTCCCAAAATGCTGGGATTACAGGCGTGAGCCACCACACCAGGCCTAAATACAGGCTTAAATTCCACCAGTTTTTCCACAAACATCCTTTTACTGTTCCAGAATCCATTCCAGGATTCCAGGTGGCACTTAACATAAACGCTTTTTGCTTGACTGGAGGAACTTTTCATGAGTCTCACTAAGTGCCAGGCATTTCCCTACATCTTGAGGAGCTGATGAAATCAACAATCCCGGATTTCTGAACGCACAAAGGGATCATATGGGGAAAGTGGCTCATTGTCTGCTCCTTGCCACACAGGTGAGGGCAAGGCCTCCGCACCAACAGCAGTGGGGTTCCCCCAGCCCCTGCTCCCTAAGTCAAGGCAGCAATCTGAGCTCAGGACGTGACCCGTGTTGGTCTCCGCGCTGGGTGCCCTTCCGGAGCCGGCCCTGGAAGGTTAGCGCCTCTGAAATCAGATAAAGGACGTCAAGCCACAGCTGTGTTTGTTTTATAAATTAAAGGGCGAATCATTAAAATGATTGTTTTCGTGAAAATAAAGAGATTAAACAGTTCTCCCTTCTCCCCTGCTGCCTCCCTGCCTCTTTTTCCAATTTGTCCCAAAGGACTCCAGCTTCGTGTTAATGGCGAAGAATTATCTCTGTTTCAATCTTGGGGCCTAGGCTGGCTCCATAACAATTATAATCTCTTATCTGAAGCGGCCTGGAGGCAAGGGGCTAGTGGGGCTGAATTCTTTGCAGAATTAGCCGCCATTCAGATGGATAGGAGGAGAATAATTGAGCCATTCCTCTCACATTGGGGGGGCCTTCAAGGTGATTCTCAACTTTCCTTGGGTACTTTTCCTATGGCCGTTTTCTGCAGAAGGTTCGGTGTCTGTTGGAATTTAAGATTTTAACACAGAAAGAAAAGAGGATAAAATGAGCCCGCGAAAAGTGCATGAAAAGCACCTGGCATGCAGTAAGTACTCAATAAACATTAAAGAGGCCGATGAGAAACATTTGTATTTAAATTAGAAGACAGTGGGGAGCCGGAAGTATTTCTCAGAAGGATGACAGGTTTGGAAGGAGTGGGAGTCTTTCAAGGAAATTATGAACTAGGAGGGGCTTACATCACGAACACATCACATGACATAAGGCGGTGAAGACAGCCTACATCTAATAATTATGCTGTCACTTTACCTGCATGATGTCATTTCATCCCCACAAAAAGCCTATCCAGTAGCCGCTATTTTATCCCCAATTTACAGATGGATAAACAGATGAAAAAAATATGTCCAGCTAGACGCAGTGGCTCACGCCTGTAATTCCAGAACTTTAGGACCCCGAGGCGGTGGATCACGAGGTCAGGAGTTCAAGACCAGCCTGGCCAAGGTGGTGAAAACCCGTCCCTACTAAAAATACAAAAATTAGCCAGGTGCAGTGGCAGGTGCCTGTAAGCTCAGCTACTCGGGAGGCTGAGGCAGGAGAATCAGTTGAACCAGGGTGGCAGAGGTTGTAGTGAGCTGAGATCATGCCATTGTACTCCAGCCTGGGTGATAGAGTGAGACTCCATCTCAAAAAAAAAAAAAAAAAAAAAAATGTCCAAGCCTGTTAAGCTAGTAGAAGCAGGGTGGGGCAGTTCCAGCACCTGCCTTGCCTCCCAGAGAGACAAGGAGGGGTCCTCCCTTCCCACCCGCCCCACAGGCAGCGCTGTCACAGCTGTGTCCACTTGCTCCTCAACTGGCTAGCACAGAGCCTAAGGTGTGAATACGCAGTGAAAGTGTGTTAAATATGTGAAGAGAGGTGACTCCCAGTCATCCCTGACTAAGAGCTATTGACCAATCTCATGCTCCTGTTTCCTCTTCTGGCACAAAAGGGAAAGCCTGTGGCTTATTTTATCAAAACATTATGGAATCGGGTGTAGTGGCTCATGCTTGTAATCCCAGGACTTTGGGAGGCCAAGGCGAGTGGATTGCTTGAGCCCAGGAGTTCAAGACCAGTCTGGGCACCATGGCAAAACCCCGTCTCTACAAAAAAAAAAAAAAAAAAAGCAGGACGTGGTGGTGTACACTTGTGATCCTGGCTACTTGGGAGACTGAGGCAGGAGGATCACTTGAGCCTAGGAAGTGGAGGCTGCAGTGACCAGTGATTACACCACTGCACTCCAGCCTGGGTGCCAGAATGAGACTCTGTCTCTGCCACGTCCCCGCAGAAAAAGAAAACACATTATGGACAATTAGCAACAGGAACTCTAAAATGCTCAGATAATGCAAAAATACAGTCAATATAATTGTATCAGTTCCCTGAGCTTTGTAATGAAAGGAGAGCCTTAATTTTTTATTTTTTTTAATGGGAAAATAAAGAGCTTTCCCCTTCAAACCAGCATGGAGGTTGTACACCATGAGAAAATGCAGAGGCAGCTCAGGAGATGAAGGCTGAGGAGGAACTTTAGGCTTGGAGGTTTCTAGGGACAATCCATAAAGATGGTGGGCAAGGAAGTCACTCCTGTGCCCAGTGAGACTTTCAGAGGTAAAACTCACCCCTTATCCCTTTCCCAAAAAAGAAAAAAGTGACACAATTGGCCGGGCATGGTGGCTCATGCCAGTAATTCCAGCACATTGGGAGGCCAAGGTGGGTGGATTGCTTGAGCCCACGAGTTCGAGACCAGCCTGGCCAACATGGCAAAACCCCATCTCTACAAAAAATTAGCTGGGCACAGTGACGCGTGCCTGTACTTCGAGCTATTCGGGAGGCTGAGGCAGGAGAATCACTTGAAACCAGAAGGCAGAGACTGCAGTGAGCCGAGATCATGCCACTGCACTCCAGCCTGGGCAACAGAGTAAAACTGTGTCTCCAAAAAAAAAAAAAAAAAGTAACAATTAAAACAACAGCAATAATAAACCTTGTAGCATAGCAGCAAAGAAAAGAAAATGAATTTCTCAATCTAAGAGTTAAAAAAAAAAAAATGGATTCTCCCAGTAGGCATCTAAAGAGCCCCTGCAGGCCTCTGAATCGTTCACCAAGAAATCCCTAAGCGGAAATTAGACAATGAGGAAAACAACTAAGACTGCTTTGTATGGCTAAGCAGCATCAAAGACCTGCATTTTACAAGTATGGAATGGTCTCAAAGTGAAAAACCAAGCAGCCCTCATAAAAGTCCAAAAAAAGCCTCCAGAAAAGCCCAGAGAAAGCTGAGGCTGAGGGGCCAGCCTTCCCTGGGGAGGAGGCAGCCACTGCTGGCAGCTGGGTGGGGAGCTAGTGGCAGAGCTGGCTGGGACTGAGACGGTTGGTTCTTCCTTTCCATCTGACATTTGATCCCTTCCCTGAGGCCTATGTTATTTAATGGTGCAGAACTTCCCTTTCCCCTAAAATTGAGATCCAGCTGGGCCATTTCTGGTTCCCACAGGTGTGTGCAGGCTCAAGCCACCCTAGCTACTGTGAAAGCTACAGGTGGGGGTCCTGACAGAGAGCAGGGTGGTGGCTACCTGGGTTAGGAGGCTGGGTGGGCAGCTGAGGGTGAGTGGTAAGCTGCTCTACTGCACCCCATGAGACAGCCCCCTCTTAGGTCAACCTCACGCAGCAGCCCACTGCACAAAATAAGATTGGTTTTAGCTGAGCACTTCACATTTGTTTGCTTCTCAGCTTGTTTCATCCTTTCGTAAAATGAAAAATATCATACATACAAAAAAGCAGAGAGGATAATACATTGAGCCCCTAAATACACCTCCCCCAGATTCAACAATTATCGGGATTGTACCACATTTGCTCAATCTATCCCTTTTTCCTTTTCTATCTTTGCTGAAATGTTTTATTGAAAGCAAATGCACGATATGCTATCTCTACCCATATACTTCAATATGCATCTCCCCCAAAAATATGAACATTTTCTTACATGACCACAACACTATTATCATGCCCAACAGAATAAACAATAATTTATTGGTGTTCTCTAATACTCAGTGTCTCCTTTTGCCTATAAGAAATGATGCCTTGAGATTAGAATCAGGGCTAAGGAAAAGCCTCCCCTCATACTGTTTAAGACTGGAGTGAACACTATCGCCCAAGTCCATTCTCCAAGCTTCAGTCCGGAATGTTTGCCTTGGTTTTGCAGGCGGACATTTCCCATAAACATCTGCCTCTGTGTCTTGATGTGTAGTCTTTCATCTCCCAACCCCAAAGCAGCCTCTAAAACAAGAGTTTAGGCTTTTCAGCTACAGAGTGTCCTCAAAGTGTAGAGTGGATCAGAATCACCTGGAACCTGTTAAAATGCAGATTTCTGGGCTCCACCCCAGAGTTTCCAGCTTAGTGAGTGTGGAGCAGGGCTGGGAATTTGCATATCTAACAAGTTCCCAGATGATGAGGATTCCGCTAGTCCAGGGACTATACCTGGAGAGTCACAGAGCAACGACAAACCACACAAATGGGTCTTTCTTTGATGAACTATGGCCTGCGCTGCTGAAGCTGCCTCACGACCTGGTTCCAGCAGTGCCTCATGCTCCAGGGTCATCCGTGTGCAGATAGAGACTGGGAAGGCTTTCGTTACCCTGGAGTTATTCTTGATGCGACATACTTAGGCCTCGGTGTATCAGTTCCCACTAAGCAGGTTTCTGTTGCCTTGTTACCCAGCAACTAGCCCAGCTTTGCTCTCCCATGCCTGGGCTCCTTGCCTGGTAACCCATTCCCTGAGGGACCAGTTCTCATCCCCCAATCTCAGCTTCCTCTGGTCAAGTCACCTTACACCAAATCCTCGACTTGTCCTAGGGTTTGGCTGACTTTCTCCCCACCTTACCAGGGTAAGTCCAGCAGTTGTGAGGAAACACCCTTTCCTATAACATCTGCTCAGAGGCGCACCTTTTCCTCATTCACACAAAAGTGTGGTGCCAGGCCCTCATCTGGTTCTCTGTCCATTTCTTGCTCCGCCCTGATCCCCAATTGAGCCTGGACCATTCAGTCATGAGCCCTATCTGGCTCCCACCCCAACCCTGCTCATT
This sequence comes from Piliocolobus tephrosceles, assembly GCF_002776525.5. Classification (NCBI taxonomy): domain Eukaryota; kingdom Metazoa; phylum Chordata; class Mammalia; order Primates; family Cercopithecidae; genus Piliocolobus; species Piliocolobus tephrosceles. Next base: position 88,329,682 of record NC_045444.1, read on the forward strand.
CCCCCTCCCTCCCCACCCTTCCCACCCTTCCCAGAATCTGCAGTGCACGTGCTTCCCAGGGCTGCCCAGCCCTGCTCTGTCAAGACCCAGGCCTTAGCCAGAAGGGCTTCCTGAAAAGCCAAAGCCACATCCCTTCCCAGGCAGGTCTGATGGCTCTCCCTCGATCAGGAAGCTTGTCCCAGGACACAGCCTCGCCCTAGTGGCACCGGGTTTCCTTCTCACCCAGTTGCCCTGAAGGAAAGCTGGGCTGAGTTTTGCCCAGTTTCTCAGAGGGGTCACTCCTGGGGCTTGAACCTCTTTATACACTAAAGTCAGCCAGCCAGTGAGTCAGCTAAATTTGCAAGCCCTATTGGCCCTCAGAAGGGGCCCTGTGGGTAAAGACTAAAAATAGCAGGTGTGAGGGCCCCAGCTTTGGGGTGGGATGGGTGAGTGCATTCATCCATCCATCCAGGAAACACTCACTGAGCACCTAGGAGGGCAGGAACTGTTTTGGACATGGCGCACCAACCAAATGACAAAATCCTTGTCTTTATAGAGGTTACATGTCAATGAAGGAGACAGATGATAATAAACAAATTTGTGAAAATATGTAGAAGACTCGCATAATTCTATAGTAGGGTCCAAAAAACTCAATAGTATCAAGTGTGGGATCCTGTGAGATTGATGAAATATCAGGGTGAACATGCTGCAGAGGGCAGGAAGCAGCTGCCAATCATATTTCCTTTTTGCTGAAGTTATTGTGGGGTGTGCTATTAAAGGGCACCACTGCATATTAAGTCATGTAAGAAGAAAATACTAAGAAAATACACAGGCCGGGTGCGGTGGCTCAAGCCTGTAATCCCGGCACTTTGGGAGGCTGAGATGGGCGGATCACGAGATCAGGAGATCGAGACCATCCTGGCTAACCCGGTGAAACCCCGTCTCTACTAAAAAATACAAAAAACTAGCCAGGCAAGGTGGCAAGCGCCTGTAGTCCCAGCTACTCGGGAGGCTGAGGCAGGAGAATGGCGTAAACCCAGGAGGCAGAGCTTACAGTGAGCTGAGATCCGGCCACTGCACTCTAGGCTGGGCCACAGAGCGAGACTCCGTCTCAAAAAAAAAAAAAAAGAAAGAAAATACATAAAGCAAGGCAGGAAGGCATGTGATGTTGGGGTGGGGTGAGTTGAAATTTTTAATTCTATTTATTTTATTTTATTTTATTTAGGCAGAGCCTTATTCTGTCACCCAGGCTGGAGTGCAGTAGCGTGACCTTGGCTCACTGCAACCTCTACCTCCCAGGTTCAAGCAATTCTCATGCCTCAGCCTCCTGAGTAACTGGGATCACAGGCGTGAACTACCATGCCTAGCTAATTTTTTGTATTTTTAGTAGAGATGGGGTCACCATGTCACCCAGGCTGGTCTCAAACTCCTGGGCTCAAGTGATCCACCCTCCTAGTCTTCCTAAAGTGCTGGGATTAGAGGTGTGAGCCACTGCACCTGACTGAGTTGAAATTTTATATAGCTTGATTTATTTAATAAGAAGGATGCCTCACTAACAATGCAACCTGAGATGGAGGTTGCATCCGCCTACTGGCACGTACAGGACTGAGAAACCCAGAAACACAGAGGCATAGGAAGGTACAAAAAATAAAGGCAAGGATTGGGAATTACTAGAGAGACTGCAGCAAAGGGAATTAAATGAAGGGACCAGAAGACCAGAAACAGATCCTCTAGCAATGGATGATGTATTTGCTGGCATCCCTTCAGAGAGACAAGGAAGAGGACATTCCAGGCAGGTGGAAGAAGACAGGAGATGACTCAGAGGTGAGAAAAAGCAAATAGTACTCCAAAGAGAAATTTTCTTAGCTGGATTGTTGACAAGCAAGAGTTAACATGGATCCAGGGTAAGAGGACTAGGAAATGCAAAGTGTGAAAATCCAAGATCAGGAAGAATGATTTTATCTTGGGCAAAAGGCCCTTGGACACCATCACAGGCTCAGAGATGCGGGTGGTACCCACAGATGCCTAAGGAAAACTGGCGGGGGGGGGGCGGGGCTCACATGCTGTGGAGAAGCGGTGGCCCAGAGCTGGTGGTGGAGACAGAGAGGCTGCCAAGGGCAGTAGCCAGGAACTGTGGGCTGTTCTGGCCCCTTTGTCTCTCCAAAGATGTGTGGGAGGCACAGAGGGCCAGAGGTTTCCCAACTCCTGAGCAGCTCCCCTGTTCCTGTTTATTCTTATTCCTTTAATGATATGATGAGCTCATGTTCTCAGAGGTGCCAGGAATGAATTAGCCATGCAGCTCACTTCAGCATTAGCAGAAACCACGGAGTGTCCTGCAGCAGGTAGGTCTCAGCTGCGTGTCTGGAGAGGGCAGGATGACAGTGCCACATGCATGTGGGTCCTGCCCTCCAGGAGCCAGCTGGCGACCCTGCCAGCAATGGTGGCCAAGCAGGAGGGAGGGGTGGCTGCTCAGACCACCAGGGAACAAAATGTCCCTCTCCTCTTTGGAGGAAAATAATCAAGTAGATTTATTTCCTCTTTCTTTTTTACTATTCTTGCTTGCTATGGTGGAGCCACAGACTCTCCAAGGAGAGATTTCTTGAAACCACTGTCTCCTTTCCTAGGTCTCAGCTCCCCAACCTATAACTGCATGTGTGTAAACCCCTCCCCAACCCCACACTCATCCTCATTTCTAACCAGCTCTTCCTAAAATCCCACTCTTTCTTAGGGGGTCTCTTCCACAGAACCCTGGGGAAACTCACTCCATGGTCCATTTAAGTTTCATTTTCCTCTCACCTTAACCCAAACCTGTGCAGGCAAGTCAACATCCTGCCTCTTCCTGCCCCCCTTACTGAAGCCGCACTGTCCCCTAGTGTCTTTCACACAACAGAGGAAGCAGCAGCATGTCCATGCCATTTGGTCATGCCAGTCAAGTCCCTGCCATCTGGGCACACCGCCTTCTCCAGGTCTCTGCTGGCTTCTGGATCACATTTCCCTGTCATCATCCTTAGTGACCTCAACCTTCATGTCAATGACCTGTCCAGCTCCCTGACCGCCCTCTTCTGTGCCCTCCTCCACATGGATGACCTTTGTCCCATAGGATAGCGACCACAGCTGGACCACGTTACACGGTTCTGCCTCCCCTTCGAGATCTCAAGCGTGGTGCAGACCCCTCAACCTCAGCCTCCTACCCTGCCGACATCCCGCCTCCTCACTCCTCCTGAACCAGTTCTTTGTCATTGCTGAATCGTCTCATTTCTTGACCCTTTGTAACACATACAATCTAATACCCCTCTTTGGTCTACATTTTTCAATATACATGTATACAGCTCTCCAGGCTCTACCATGCCTTTTCCCCTGGGTCTCCTTCCTCCCCAGCAGTTAGCACTATGGAGCCAAAAGAAAGAAATACTTGCAAATTTACCTTCTCTTCTAAGATGCAATTACTTTTGTACCAAGCTAATATATGCATTAATATTATGCACTTACTATAGGCTAGATTCCTCTAAGCATTTTGTCTGGGTTGTCTCCTTTAATCTTCACAATAACTCATGGGTGGGTATGATCATCACTCCCATTTAACGTGTAAGGAAACCCAAAGCACAGAAAAAAAAAAAAGTACTTTGCCCATGGTCATGCAGTTGGAGGCAAGATTTAAACCCAGAATCCACTATCTCTCACCTACCTTCCAAGTTACATAGAACAGGTATTGGTTTACTACAGTTTTTATTTTTTTATTATTTATTTTTAGCTGCTCCTTGCAGAGCAGGACTAATTCTTAGGCAATGCGCCTGAAGTTAGCCTATTAAGATTTTTTTTTCTTTTTTCTTTTTTTTGAGACAGAGTCTTGCTCTTGTCGCCCAAGCTGGAGTGCAATGGCGCGATCTCGGCTCACCGCAACCTCTGCCTCCTGGGTTCAAGCAATTCTCCTACCTTAGCCTCCCGAGTAGCTGGGATTACAGGCACCTGCCACCACGCCCGGCTAATTTTTTTTATTTTTTTTTATTTTTAGTAAAGACAGGGTTTCACCATGTTGGCCAGGCTGGTCTCGAACTCCTGACCTCAGATGATCCACCCACCTCAGCCTCCCAAAGTGCTGGGATTACAGGCATGAGCCACCACACCCTGCCACCTACTAAGATTTTTAAGGAAGTGTGCCCGTGATTCATTCTAACCTTCATACAGTAGAGAAACTTAATAAAGATACGTTGAAAGTATTTAATTTACAAAGTATTTAAATTACACCAACCTGATTTGTGTAGAAAATGTAAGACACTCAAGTTCATGAAGTGAGCTCCAAATGTGAAAACACTGAAAAGATGGATGCATGAATCAAAGGCACAAGCATGTATATGAAGAAAAAAAACACAAAACTCTTCTACCTGGATCATTAAATTTAAAATGTTTCTAACACTATACTCTATGCTCATTCAGATGCAAATTTCCAATTGTTGATGTATTTACATCCATTTCTCAAAGAATCAACACTTGGATTACAGTCATGCAAATAGTGTCAGAAATTTCTTAAAGACTCAACTCAGATTTGTTTTTAAATTTATACTCTGTATGTGAAATTTTTCAAATTTAACTGACAAATAATTATGTATATTTATGGTATTCAACATGATGGTTTGGTCTATACATTGTAGAAACCTATACATCATACACATTGTAGAAAGATTCCATAAAGCTAATTAATATATCTATCACCTTACCAAGTTATCACTTTTTGGGGGCTGAGAATGTTAAAAATCTATTCTTTTAGCAATTTTGAAATACACAACATGTTAACTGTGGTCATCATGCAATGCAATAGATCACTAAAAGCAATTCAGATTCTTAATGTGATCACAGAAAATGTGATGTTTTCTGTATTTAAGAATAGATCCCAGAAACAAGATAACCATCGATAAAGAAACCTACTGCTACCATAGCATGCAAATAGAGGCTTTAGCAATGAGGCAAAGACTATCTGAGAATTGTGTTGGCAGCTTAAATGTCCATGGTTTACCAGGCAGTCATCATTCTCATTTGCTACATGGAATACGTATCTCACGGCATAGTGATACGTATAAGCTGTGTCATCACACTGAAAAAGCCCCTCAACCACTGCCTGCAAAATCGGCTTTGAATTGGCAAAGTAGACATCCCTAAACCTCAGCCTTCTCTCTCAAGCTAATTCCTCCAACATCAAGCAGTAACTATTAAAGAGCAGCTGCTCCAGGTGACAGGTGACCAGCATGGCTGATTCCTAGCACATCCCTCTGAATTGGTCAAAGGCAAAAAATCAAAAGCAAAACTAAACTAAAAGCAAAACACACACACACACAGAGAGAGAGAGAGAGAGAGAGAAACCTTTCAAGGTACTCTAAGGATAAGGATAAACTCGAGAAATAAGGGGAGTGTGTTAAGAAGTAGCTTAGGTTCAGTTAATACACACAGTAAGCACAGGACATGTTATAGTGTCTGCATCAACAAAACAAAGGGAAAAAGCCACCTAAGCAGCAGATCATGGATCAAAACTCAAATTCCAGAGATTGTGGCAGTTGATTGGCAAAACCTGCCAATTCCAGACTGGCTTAAATTATCGTTTAAAAACAGATGTCTTTTAGGAGTCAAGTATCTGAAGGCAATTAACTAATACTAACTTATTGGGCCACTCTAACTATGCCTGCTTGGCAATCAGTAAAAGCTTCCCAAAAGGATGGTGGCAGAGTACAATGGAAAATAAGCTGGAAGCCAGAGAGGATGTGGGGAGACTGGCTTTCCCACCCATTGCCAGGGAATGTGGATGCCACAACATTTTTGGCAAGAGTCAGGCAGTACATATTAAAACTTAAAACTCACATGCCGTTGGTACCAGCAGTCCCACTCTGGGAAATCTATCCTAAAGAAATAAACGCATCCAAGTGCAATATGTTGCAAGGCTACTCGTTGCAGTGTTGTGTGTACAAGCAAAAAACTAGAAACAAACTGAAGGTCTCTCAGTATAGAAATAACTGAACGTGCAATGGACATCTGTTGACTATTCATTCAACATCATCTGTCCCCTTCTTCTTTGCAACAGAAGCTTGATTCTGTTTAGGTAACCATTCCCCAGGAAAGGAGACCTATAGTCCCCACTCCAGAGGAAAATCTATATTAGTCTAACATGAAGTAGATTTGAAATTTACTGGTTCCAACCTGGTCCCACCATGTCCTAGTTGTGTAACCTGGGTGTCACTCCACCTGCCTGGGGCCCCAGTTTTCTCTTTTGCAAAATGCCGTTTCTTACATTTGCCCTGCCTAGATGATAAGGTTTTTATGTAAAAGCATTTTGTAAACTTGTAAGCATTCTACCAATTTAAAGAAGGATGGGTTTTGGATCAGCCTCTATGTGTGGATGTTGTGTCTGCACTCACCTCCAGGACGCCATTCACACCCGCCTCCTCAGCACCACACTGTTCCTACACAAGAGCTAAGCGGCAGCCAGCCAGGACCCCAAGCTAGGTTGGCTTTCCAATGCTTTGTTTCCACCCAGGGCTCCAGCCAACACTTCGATTAACTTCTAACCGAAAAACGACGCCAGCTGTAGGACCCAGCTGCTCTTGCCTTCAATGGGATTTCTCTCAGGTTTTCTTTCTTGTGACTCATGACTAAGACGTCCCATCTGTATTCACCGTCTTTCCAAGGAAAATGTGTAAGATTTGCTTCTTGGGTCCAGTCCTCTCCCCACTCACAATCACACATGCTGATTTAATCTCAGGGGACGTAAACATTTGCTGGACTTTCTCCATTTATCCCTATCCGTCTGCAGCTATCTTCCCCACACACGCATGTCTGTGATGTTCTCCTTTTCTCAACACCCACTCCTTTACCCATGCTGCCCTGTGTTCCCTTTATTTCTCAAACACTCAGTTTTCCTAAAATGCAGTTTCCCATTCTCTGGACATAGGAAACTTCTTGCTTCTTCTCCAGTGGGGTAGGAATTAGTAAAATTTGCTTCCAAAGCTGCTGTTTCCTTTTTTTTTCCCCCAGAGAGATACCATTTTGGGTGTATGGTGTTTAAAGACCCAGGGCTAGGTCCCTTGGGGATGAGCTGGAATAATAAGCTTGCTGAACCAGACCTAACCCATTTGGTTATAACAGAAAGTTGTTTTCTCCTGAGAGTGGCTTTGAGGCTGAGATGGAGGAACAACATATGGGGGAACAGGCGGAGGTGGGAAGGAATCACAGGGTGACCTGGAAGACACATAGGGGCTGGCCCAGGGTTAAAGGGAAGCTGGGTCCTGTAGCAGGGTGCTCCCGCGTTGCCATTTGGCATTGATGTCTGGGGCCTCTAGGACTTTTTCCTTTAAGTTCCCCTTGTCCCCTGCCTGGCTTGACAATCCCTCCACAGTCCAAGGCAGAGGACCACAAAGAGATGTCACAGAGAGCAGCTGGATTGCAGTCAGCACACTAGGGTTTGCATTTTGACCCTGCTCCTTCCTAGTGCTGTGATCTCCAGTAAGTCACCTCTCTGGGTCCTGGGGGCCTTGTCTATCATGAGCAAACTGTAATACCCAGGAGGATCAAGGAAAACCAATGCATACTAAGGCTACTGCTCGAGGGGTGGGCCTCTGCTGCACGAGGCCTACAAAGAAAGGGTTTGCAGTAGACTAAAAGAAGCTTATTCTGAACCTAGGAAGAAAATGAGTCCCATTAGGGGAAAAACAAAACCCTACATAATAGGTATTAGCTGCAACGCTACAGAGACAATGAGAATTAGGTGGGTGATATAACGCTGCCCTTGGATAAGTTTGCCCTAATTTTGGCAAGTTCCAGTATAACCCTCTGAGGCTAGGTATTTTCTCCCTGGATGGGGAGTTATTTCTTTAAAAGAAGAAAAGAGCCGGCCGGGCGCGGTGGCTCAAGCCTGTAATCCCAGCACTTTGGGAGGCTGAGGTGGGCAGATCACTTGAGGTCGGGAGTTTGAGACTAGCCTGGCCAATATGGTGAAACGTTGTCTCTACTAAAAAATACAAAGATTAGCCAGGCGTGGTGGCAGGCGCCTGTAATCCCAGCTACTCGGAAGGCTGAGGCAAGAGAACCACTTGAACCCAGGAGACAGAGGTTGCAATGAGCTGAGATCATGCCACTGCACTCCAGCCTGGGCAACAGAGTAAGACACCATCTCAAAAAAAAGAAGAAGAAGAAAAGAAAAAGTCATTTGTCATTTTGTATGCATATAAGCAAGAGGGAACCATTTGTCTGTCCACATTACAAACAGGGCCCAGTTTGATGCCAGTATCCTCAACAACTGCCCCTATGTTACCTGAGGATTTACATGGTGCTCTAGAAGGAAGATCTTGGCCTAATCCAGATTCTGACACTTATCTGGGTGACCATAGACTGGCCACTTACCCTCCTCTCAGGGCCTTGTTTATTCATTTGACACAAAATATTGGAATCAGGAGCTGTCTAAGGTTTCTTCCATCTCAGGCATTCAATGATTCTGGTCCTTGGTGGGAGGCCTGGACCTTATCTCCCGGTGCAGAACTCCTCTCCCAGGTTGGGCCTTCCCCAAGGAGACTGAGAGTTAACTGTGATAAGTTCTGAAGAACAAGAGTCCCACAGCCACCATCACCACAAGAAGAGGTCATCCAGGAACTCTGCTAATGGGTGGCAAGGCCAGTCTTGGTGGTGATGGGGAGGTGGGGACGGGAAGGTGGAGACTGTCCTCTCCCCACCCAAATCCTGCCTAGTGGCCTTCTTCAGTGCGCCACAAGAGGACTGAGTCTTGGTCGCTCCAGGCGGAAGAAGCTCCTCCCTGCACACCAGAGCTCCTCATTGTCCACAGACACGTCTCCCCATAATGACTTTAGCGAATGTGCCCCGAGGGCAAGGTGATCATGTATTCCAGAGAGAAAGGAATACCCTCAACCACGCCTCCTGGGGGGTGGGGATGGTCAGGACCATTGTTGTGCTCCTGCTGGCTCCATTATAAACAGGGACAATGAGGTCAAGTTACACAGGAGTCCATATGTTCCACTGAAATTAGCCACAGGCCTTGATGCAGTCCAGTCTCAGAAAGAAAGTCACGCAGTCCAGTCTCAGAAAGAAAGTCACGGCCTGTGCCCATTGTGAACATTTGATCCTAGCCAGGCCAGGAGTGGGAGCCAGTGGGGTGTGGGTCAGACCTTGACATGCTGCCTCTTTTAGAGCCACAAAGCTGCTAGCAGCAGAGCAGATACTGTTCATGGCAAGAAAACTAGAGAAGCACAACGTTTTCATGGATCAGAGGCGTAGGGGAGAAGACACTTCAATTCCGTTGTGTGCTGACAGCTCATCTAGCCTGTCCCACCACTCCTCAGCTGGTCCCACGACCTGGGCCTCTGTCCACGGCCCCCTTCCATTCAATGGTCTGCATTGTGCAAGGAATCTCTTCCTTTTGTTTTTCCATCCATTTGTACCTCGGCTCATTTGTTTTCCATTCTTGGGAGCAATTCATCTGCTCTTGGGCCACACAATGTCTTTCTCCCCTTGATTCCTAGACAAGATGCTTGGACAGGTCCATTGTCTTAACAGTGGCCAACTCGCGGTATTTAATAACAGTTGTGCTTTAAAAAGAAAAACCAGTGGGGATTCCAGTTTTTATCCATGGTAACTTCTGAGAAATTTGGTAGTGGTGCTGCTCCTGTGTAGCTTGGCCTTTGTCCTTTTCGTTTGGATTTCAAGAAAGAGTTCCACAGGGATAACTGGGGAAACTTTCCATGATGCCAAGACAATGGGCAGAGTTCCTTCCCCTTCCTCTCTGCCATCCTGGCAGATTGTAAAATTATACTCTATTGCTAGAATGAAGGAGAAATTGTATGGAGAGTCCTTTCTATTGCCCTGTGGACTATAGCCCTTCATGGTTGTTCAAGAAAAATGGATTGGGGGGCGGAAAGAGAAAAAGACAGTGAGGTTCAGAGCAGTTTGGGCCCAGGCAGGCTCATATATGGAAGGGGCAGAAGCTTGCAATAGAAAGTGTTGCAAAGACCTGGCCTGGAAGTCCCAGAAAGGGTCTTAATTGTAAGTTATTTTGTCAATGCATCGCAGGCTTTTTTTTGGATGCACCAGAGAAATTACTGTTGCTGGGATCATTAGGGGTGCAATTATCCCGGTTATTAATACACCACCAAACGTGGGAGAGGAGGGCGTGCTCAGCCCCATCCATGGGCTCCCAAGCTGCAGTTTTAATTTCCCAACAGCACAGGAGGTCTCGGAGGGATCCCCAGAATTGTAAAGATAACTACTGGCATCTCTTGGCTCCAACAGAGACCCGCACAGTATTATAGACAGAAGAAATGCCATTGAAGAAGTGGCTGTAAGATTCTTCAGGGTTGGATCTCCTTGGATCTCTCACACTTTTACCCTAAAAAATATGTCATGGGTAAAGTAAGTATTTCCAAACAAATCTTCAGGGTAGCATAAAAAGGGTCAGACTCTCCCTACTCCACACAAGCCATGGGTTTCACGATGTCTATGTATCCACACGTGCACGTGCCATATGCACACACACACACACATACACACATCCCTTTGGACATGGCCACTGGGTGGAGAATGAATGACCTCTGCTCTAGCCTGAGCATCTGTAAGACGGTCAAGGGATGCTGCAGGCTCCACTGATCTACAGGGAGGCATCGCATCAAGCCAGACTGCACAAAAGCACCTCCTCAACATGGCGGACGCTCAGCACTCTTGGCAGAAACACTTGGCACTGGCAGGAAATCTCAGCAGGGCGGCTTGTTTCCGCTCATCAAACACCAGTAGCTTTCACCGAGAGCAGCAGCAAATGGAAGAAATGCGTCTGATCGCATCCGGGCTGTGTGTCAGCACTTTTCTGAGGCAGAGTTAGCTGGATTCTGGCTTTGAAGAAAAGGTTGTTACACTGTCTTTCTGCCCCACAGTATCAGCCAAGAAGCAGTTGGCAGAGACTTCCCTGACACCCAGCTGCCCTCCCAATGCCCCTGGGACAACCTGAGAGGGTCAGTTATTGAGAAACAGAAATTAATGATAGAGCTCACCCTTTCCCTGCTAAACACATGGCTGCCAGCTACTCAGGAGAAAGGAATGCCCAGGAACAAAATACTTGGGCCTCTCTTGTGACCCCTCTGTGGCCACCCCAATAGCTTCCTGCTCATTCTGCTTTTGTTGGTCCCCCCAGTGGCTAGGCAGGGAGGGGAAGCAGTGTGTAGACCCCCATGCCTCAGTATGACTTGCATCTGCTCAGCAGCTCCAACAGCAAGACTGGTGAGGAGATGCAATCTGTGAATTATCGGTGGATCAGGTACTGGAGGATGCCCAGGCATCCCCCAGTAAGTAGCTGCTCTTATAACCAAGAAGCCACACTGCACCCCCCTCACAAGAGAGACCCAGGGAGGAGAACAAAGATACCTTTGACCCCATTCCTTGCACCACAATCTCCTACCCAGACTAGAGAAGGAAGTGTCTATTTGCAAGGCAGGATTTGTGTGTTCCACACTTGGATTCACTCCTGTAGGTCCAACTCACCATCCAGAGATACAAAACGACTTATCTGAAGAGTATGAAGCCCCACACTCTTTCAGAGAGCTGCCTTGGAAGGTCAGAACTCTTTTTTAAAAGTTAATTTAAACAGGCTGCCAATAAGGGCAATCTTGGAAATATACTCCTATGCATCCTGAGGTCAAGAAGAGTGGCCACATGGGGTCAGTGGTTCACATCTGTAATCCCAGCACTTTGGGAGGCTGATGCAGGAGGATGGCTTGAGCCCAGGATATCTGAGACCAGCCTGGGCAACATGGCAAGACTCTTGTTTGTACAAAAAAAATTTTAAATTAGCCAGGTGTGGTGGTACGCACCTGTTGTCCCAGCTACTCAGGAGGCTAAGGTGGGAGAATTCCTTGAACCGAGGAGGTTGAGGCTTCAGCACTGCACTCCAGCCTGGGTGACAGAGAGAGACTCTGTCAAACAAACAAACAAACAAACAAACAAAAGATGATGTAGTATTTGAAAGTGTACTTTCCACTTTTTTATTTAGGTTAAGTACATACACATTAAAGTACACAAATTGGCCACGCATGGTGGCTCATGCCTATAATCCCACAGTGTGGGAGGCCAAGGTGGGTGGATCACCTGAAGTCAGGAGTTTGAGACCAGCCTGGCTAACATGGTGAAACCCCATCTCTGCTAAAAAGTACAAAAATTAGTCGGAAGTGGCGGCGCGTACCCGTAGCCCCAGCTACTCGGGAGGCTAAGGCAGGAGAATTGCTTGAACCCAGGAGGTGGAGGCTGCAGTTAGCCAAGATCACACCATTGTACTCCAGTCTGGATGACAGAATGAGATTCCATCTCAAAAAAATAAAATAAAACAAAATAAAAATAAAGTATACAAATCTTCAGTAGACAAGTTGATGAATTTTTGCAGATGCATTCACACATGTACCCACCATCCAAATCAAGCTATATATTTCCAGCAGCCCAGGAGGTCCCTCATGCCTTTCCAAGTTGATACCGAGCAAGTTACTACCCTTCTGACTTCTGTCACCATAGATTTGTTTTACCTATTCTAGGAGTGCACATAAATAGAATCACACAGGACCTACCCTTTCCTGTCTAGCTTCTTCTCTACATTCTACCTGTGGTGCTGCCTCACGTTGCTGAATGGAGGAGTAGTTCAGGCTTTTTCATTGCTGAGTTGTATTCCATTGCATGAAAATCCTTACTTTGTTTTGGTCCTTTGTGGCATGAGTGAGAGAAAGCAAGAGAGAGCTGCATGGACTTGGTGCTTCTGCTGGGCAGCTCAGGAGCGGAGGCCAGCATTCAGCCATGGGGAGGAGGAAATGAAAGCAGAAAATGGACTGCAGAGCCCTCAGGAAGGAAGGCTGGAGCCAGCCCTGCTGTCTTGGGCCATTTGTCCTAGGCACTCCTGCTGAGTAGGGAAGGAAGATTTCAGACCAGCCTCCCTCCCCACCCCTAACAACAGCCGCCTATTCCTAGACTGTCACCCCCTCCCCAAAAGCTGGCTCTCCAAGGACAAAGAGAAGCTCAGAGATCTCGACTGCTCCACAAGCCAGTGTGAGGAGAGGCCCTTTATCTCCCGGGGCCTCTGGCTGACTAGCCAAACCAGTCGAGCATGACAACAGTCTGCCCATTAATGCCGAGTGCCAGCCCCAAGCATCTGTTTCTTTCTCTCCTGTTTCCCGTGGGTGGTGGGTGGGGGCTCTCTCCAGCTCCTCTGCACTTTTTCTTCCTAATCACAATCATTGTTTTAACAGGGCTGCAAACCACTGTGGCTAAAAAACCCAGGCAGCGCCCGCACAAAGCCAACAGGCACCGGCCTTGCCCACATCCCCTGGCTAGCCTAAAGTGAAATTGAAGCAGCCCACTCTGCCATTATCCTCTTTCCTGCTTGTTTCACAGGGCCTACGGCTGCTTTTAGATGGCCACACTGCCTGGTGTGGCCTCCAAATATCTGACCACCCCTCCTCTGGTTTCCAAAGGCAAATGCCAGGACTCCGTTGACACAAACCTGGTGCCTTAATGATCTGAAGACCAAAGAATCAGCCTTTGCAAGGGGGCCTGGAGCTGCTGTTTAGGCCAGGAGAAAGCCTTCGCTCCGAGGGTGGGCTTTCTGAATGAGTTCCGGTCTTAATGAAAACCCGAAAGGAGCTTTGGGAAAACGTGAAAGGCGCTAACTGCGGAGGCGGAGGAGCCACGCACCGCCACCCAAGACCACTCACTCTACCTGCCCTTTCCCACCCCAGCTAAGGGTCCTAGATGGCCACCCTTCACCCAAACCCCACCCAACACCAGGTTATCAGCCTGGCACCCTTGTCCCTGCTGCAGGCTGTGTCTACCCCAGGGCCCAGTTTCGAAGACTGTCTCCTTTGATTCTCCACCCAGCACCTTCTCTTAACCCCCACTGCTGTTATGGTCTGAATTGCCCCCACCCAACCCCCATCCATATGTTGGAGCCCTAACCCCCAGTACCTCCAAGTGTGACTGCATTTGGAGACAGGGCCTTTAAAGTGGTAATGAAGTTAAAATGAAGCTGGTGGACCCTCATCCAATAAAACTGGTGTCCTTATAAGAAGTAGGAGAGACACCGGGGATGTGTGCACACAGAGAACAGACCAGGAAAAGACACTCACAATCACAGTCCCTTGTGACTGCACTGGGCTCTCGCAGGTGACCGAGGATTCTCTCTTAAAGTCAGCTGATTACTAACTCTAAATCCCCCTTGCCGTGTAACATGACATACTCCCTGGGTCTGGGGATTGAGGTGCAGACATTACCGGGAGGCCATTATCCTGCTCATCACACACCTGGGTTTACACTGGTGGGTGTTCTCCCTTCCCAGGGATAACAAGAAGAGAGGACTGTAGGAAAGTTATTCTGCCCCCTTCCTCATCCTTCTCTGCCATCCCCCACCTCACTTCCCCTTCACAATAAGCCCCATAGCTCAGCTCACCAGTGTGAAACAGCATCCGCAGACTCCAGAGTACCTGTCCGGACCCACGGAGCACTGTCTCCAGACACCTGTCTGTGTGCCATGTGCTGTCCAGACCCAGGACTGGCCACAGGAGCAGATGTCTGCTGCCAATGGCTGATTTCCCCTGGGCCTCACAGGGAGGGCCTCACTCTGGGTGAAGAATCTCATTTCTCAACCTTTAGGACTAGGAGAGTCCAATCATCCAGAAGTGGTTCATTCCTGAGAGGCCTAAGCCCACTGAAATGCCAGGTTTCTACTCCCAGAGGCAGGGCAGACTGGGCACACATGTCAGAACCTCTCTTTCCCAATACAGAGCCACGGGCTGTTTGGTGAGCATAGAACCACAGGAAAAAGAATTTAGGTTGTCTGGAAGGGATGTTTCCATCCATCATGGAAGCTCGATGACTCACATTTTCCCAGCATCCAAATACTCTTGTTAAGTGGCCTGTGAGTTTCCCACTGAGTGTTTTAAATAAATGCTTTATACACACACCCTCTCCCACCCCCATGGCTCCAAGATGACCCCAAATGTGTGATTTCTTCATCCTTACCCTGTCAAAACACCCTCAGTACATCTCCCCAAAAACCACATCCCCTTATGCAAGGCACATGCTGCAGCCTCATCCATCCACAGGCATCTGAAGGAGCGGCCAGCTTCTGAGGAGGGGTCCAGCAGGCTGAGAGAGTTGGGGGAGGTGCGTCCACCTCGTAACCTTGTCGCTAGTTAAGAACTTCTCTTGTGTGCTTCGAGATAGAACTACAGAATGAGAAAGTTGGAAGTTGGAAGAGGGACCCCAACATTTATCTAGTCCAATCCCAGTAATTTCCCAACTAGGAAACTGTAAAAACAGTTTTAAAAGTTAAAGCTTGTACAGAATCAGTACTGTTGTCATCTTCATCACCATCACCATTGCCATCACGATGATTTTGTAAACCTGGATTCTCCAGTCTACCAATGAGTCACTTCGTTCAGGGTCTTTTCTAAGAGACTGGTTTTTCCCATGCCCCTTTATGTAGGGTCCCTGTGAACTCCTTCTGGCTGTTAGAGGGTGTGCTGGTCTGAATGTATGTATACCCCCACCAAATTCATACGTTGAAACCCAACCCCAAGGTGATGGTATTAGGAGGTGGGGCCTTTAGGAGGTGATTGGATCATGAGGGTGGAGCCCTTAGGGATGGGATTAGTGCCCTTATAAAAGAGGCCTGAGGGCACTCGCTCCACCCTTCCTCCATGTAAAGATCACTTAGTAAGGCACCATCTGTGAAGCAGAGAGCCCTCACCAGACACCAAAGATACACCTGTAGATCGGCATCGTTTAATCTTGATCTTGGACTTCCCAGCTTTCAGAACTGTAAGTAATAGATTCCTATTGTTTGTAAATTACTTAGTCTAAGGTATTTTGTCATAGCAGCTCCAACAGACTAAGACAGAGGGAGAAAGGGGTCAGCCTCAAATTCAGGAGCATCTCTGTCTTCTGTGAGCTAGCTCTCAGAAGGACCCCCAGGGGTATGCTCAGGCCTCCATCTCCCCCAGTTGTGGGGCTCTCCATATGGGCTACAGGTGTGGGGACTGCCAGTCAGTTTTAACGAATCACTGATGTGCACAGAGCACACTGCATTCCAGACTCTGGTGCTTTTATTTTGATTTTATTTTATTATTATTGTTTTGGACAGAGGCTCGCTCTGTCGCCCAGGCTGGAATGCAGTGGCGTGATTTCGGCTCACTGCAAGCTCTGCCTCCCGGGTTCACGCCATTCTCCTGCCTCAGCCTCCTGAGTAGCTGGGACTACACATGCCCGCCACTGCTCCCAGCTAATTTTTTGTATTTTTAGTACAGATGGGGTTTCACCGTGTTAACCAGGATGGTCTCGATCTCCTGACCTTGTGATCTGCCCGCCTTGGCCTCCCAAAGTGCTGGGATTACAGGTGTGAGCAACCACACCCGGTCCAGACCCTGGTTCTTTTTAGGTGGTAACTAATTTAATCATCATACCAACACTTTGCAAGAGAGGAGCTCGAGATACAGAGAGGATAAGTCACTCACCAAGGTCAAGAGACTGGCAAGGGGCAGAACCAGGATGCAAATCCAGGGTCTAATCCCCATTTCCTGTCTGCATTTCTGATTGGGTGCAGAACATTATAGGACCCCATTTTTCCACCCTTTCTCCTTTTTCTCTCTCACAGCTAATCTTCCCCTTCCCTCCAGAGCTGCCAGGAGGGTGACTCACATCCATGCCTTTGCCCACCCCACAAGCCTCCTGGTAGCCATTTCTGGAGGGAAACTCTCTGAGAAGGAGAACGGGAACGGCTGTTTTCAATTCTAAACTCTGACGCAGCCAAAGCCAGCACCCAGCCCAGGGCCCTGCCCTCTTGCTACTTCCTAAGAGATGATAAAGATGGTGTTGGTGGTGATGACAGTCAGAGGGAAGCAGGAGACTGAGACGCCAGGAACAGGGCAAGATAAACTGAGTAAGACTGCAATTTGCTAAAGCCAACACCAAAATCTTTGCCAGCCACAAAATTGCTATGCTCATTTGAGCTGGATTTCCATTCCATGGAGCCTTAGGGGACTCTCACTCCCCCGGAGCCCACAGAGGCCTTGATGCCTGGAGCGTGGGCACCACCTCCTCTGGGAGGCTCCAGGGTGCCTGGAGTGTCCTGGAAGCAGAGAGAAGCTTTCAGCTGTTCCCACCCCTTGGATCAGTTTCCAGCTTCAGACAACGCGCTTGTCAAAGCCCCTTGGAATTGCCGGAGTAGGTACAATCTAAACATTCATGTAGTTACAGGATAATAATTACACCTTCCATGTACATAACACCTTTCTTCCCCAGAGCAGCTGGCTTCTCACATTATCTCATTAATCCTCCTGTCCCTGGGAGGCAGGGAGGACACAGCGTGACTACCCTGAGTGAGGAGGGAGAGTGAGGGAGAGACGGTACTTGCCCAGGGTCATACTCTTAGTCACATGCTTCAGGTGTATGCTGTGCTGGGGCCTTGGCCAGAAATCAGAAAAATCATAATGGTTGTCCTCAATTGAGTGCTTTACTCAATTGACCCTAGGCGGTCATCGGCATAGTTTCCCTCAGTCCTGGCAATGGCCTTGTGAGGCTGGGATTATTCTGGTCTCCACTTCACAGATGGGGGAACTGAGCTCAGCGAGGTGTAGCTCCTTGCCAGGGGTGTGGGAGGCAGGACGGCTGGGCTGCACGTATTCTTCCCTTTGCAGCAGACACCAACAGCCTGCTCCTGAAGCTGATCTTCCTCGCAGAGCAATACTAGATAACCAAAGGCAGAGCACGTTAAACAGGGAGGGTCAACCCCTCCTCCGGCCCCTGGGAGGTCAGAGCAGTAGCTGAGCACCAGGAGGCAGAAAAAGCAGCTCATTCTGTAGCCTTATGGAATCTATAGAAAAGACCTAATTCACTGAGAGCTACACCCCACCCCCACCCCTCCTCCAGTCCCATTCCTGTTTCCTGGCCCATCCTTTTGACACAGGGACAATTACTGCTATTCATGCCCACCCCGAGGCACCTGCCACTGACCCATTCTCATGCACATGGAGCTAAAGATCAGGCACAAAGCAGGCCAATCTGAGGTTTTCCACCAGACCTGGGAGGGGACCCTCTGTGCACCTCCCCCCCCCCCCCCCCCCCCCCCCCCCCTCAGCATTCCGGGCAGCTGGGTGTCTGTGAATTCCAGGAGGCTGCCTGGCCTGGGAGACCCATCAAGGAACTGGCTGCTGGGGACTGCCAACGCCTGCTCGTCCACACCAAGGCCTCACATCATTGTCGGGAGGTTCAGCCCACAAGAAACTGGTCTTTGGAATGAAGGCTGGGGTGGTGATCCTGGACAAACCCAAGCTTTGGGAGTCTCAAGTCCTGACTCCCACACAGAGATCCCTAGAGGTGGCTCGCTGGAACGGAGTGTTCAGTTTCTGGAAATTTTGTGAGATGGTTGATGTCACACCGGTAACTTGAAATCAGCTACCAATTTGGTAGTATTAATGCCATGTTAATGGTCAAAGCTACAAATTGGCTCCGCCGCCTCCCAGCCAGCTGTTAAACATTTACCAGCACACCACTCTCTGGGGGTCAGATATTGCAACCTTTGGGAAGTCCGAAAAATGATGGCCAAGATCTCAGGGCAGCCAGGCTGTGGGTAAGCAGCAAACTTATTTACAGCAAACACTGTCTTCCTGATGGGTTTCTGGGAATATTCTGCCACCTTGCAGAAATGTTGCCTCTAAGGTCCTTCCTCAAAAGAAGTGTTATTTGGACCACAGAATGAATTTTTGGCATGGCGAGATTGTGGCTGGCAGATCTTTGTGCTATCACTCACACTAGCCCAGGCACAGAAGCATACCCGCTTCACAACTTTTGCAAATTTTTGGCGAGTTAAATTAAACTAAATTTTTTTTAAAAAAGGAAGTTTCAGGTCAGGCATGGTGGCTCAAGCCTATAATCCCAGCACTTCAGGAGGCCGAGGCGGGCAGATCATGAGGTCAGGAGATCGAGACCATCCTGGCTAACACAGTGAAACCCCGTCTCTACTAAAAATACAAAAATTTAGCCGGGTGAGGTGGCGGGCGCCTGTAGTCCCAGCTACTCAGGAGGCTGAGGCAGGAGAATGGCGTGAACCCAGGAGGCGGAGCTTGCAGTGAGCCGAGATCATACCACTGCACTCCAGCCTGGGTGCCAGAGTGAGACTCCATCTCAAAAAAAAAAAAAAAAAAAAAGCAGTTTCGGTTTGTTCTAGTTGAATCAAGTTATAGTTGTCAGGGGCAAAGTTTGATAAAGAAAAGTTTATCTGGCTGGCTATAATTCATTGGCTGCCTTTGAATTTGGGGTAATGACAAGGCTTCTCCCTGCACAGCCCTGAGAGCCCTACCTGTAGCTGGAGCTTTCTTTTCGCAATTGAAGAACTTCTCAGGATTCTTCTCCAAGTGACGTTAAATGGCCCAGCTGATTTTATTAAAACAATCATAACTGTTTCCCGCAGAAAACAGGAGAGTAAGAGAATCTTACATAGGTTGTTTTGGAGGTGATTTCCTGCTGGAATGTCTTGTAAGACTGGGGACAGTGATGTGAACAGCTGCTTCCCCAGGACGTTGCTTTATTCTTGAGTATAAAGTAATTAAGAAATATGAATAAATGTCAACTACTGCCAAAACCTCCAAAATACCATCAGTTTCAGCTGCTATCCCGTAGGGAGGCATCTTTTTCGCCTTGTTTATTACCAACTCTGAGCCCTCATCCATGTAGACTCTTCACACCCCCAATTCCCAAATGTCCCTGCAGCTCCCAACCCCTGTGGCTGGCGGCAGAGGCGGCGCTGGCTTTCCACAGTCTCCCCGAGGACTCCAGCCCTCTTCAATGCCTCATTCGTGCCTGCCTTTTCCCTGGACTGTACATTGGAACATCCTTATCTCTCCAACTAGGCGGGAGAAGACGTAAATGTCATTCACCCCACAACAAATAGTTTTAGGGTAGACAATGGAGATTCAGCAAAGAACAAGAGGAAACTGTCTGTGAGGCAGACAGATGAGTACGTACATAGAAAATTGGGGCACGTCTGACAGGGATCCCTACCCTCAATTTGACACACCAACGAAGACTCCCCAGGTTCCAAGAGCAACCTGAAGGGTGAGTAGAAAATATCTAGATCAGGGGTTAGCAAACGTTTTCTGGAAAGTCCCTGCTACTCCAGATAGTAAATATTTCACTTGGGCTTTGTGGCTTTATGGTCTTCACGGTGGGAGCTACTCAATTCTGCCTTTGCAGCACAAAAGCTTCCGCAGGCACCATGTAAACAGATGAGCACGGCTGTGTTCCAGCAAAACTTTTTTTATGGACACTGAAATTTAAATCATATAATGCTCAAGTGTCACAAAATCTTCTTTTGATTTTTTTTTTTTTTGGTGGGGGTTACCATTTAAACATGTAAAAATTATTCTTAGCTCTTGAGCTGGATTTGACCCACAGGCAAATACTCTCCGACGCCTATTAGCTCTGTGACCTTAGGCAATCTTGCTGAGACTCTATTTGCTGACCCCTGATCCGGAGGTGGGGTGCTGGCATGGAAGTGGGGGCTGGGGTTCAGGGTTTGCAGGCTGAGGGATGGTCTGGAGAGAATGGAGCAGGAGGTGAGCCTAGATGGAACCCTGGAAGCCCTGGAAAGGAATTTGGACTTTACCCTATGGGTCAGAGATGGGTTCTCAGTGGGGGAGTCACTTGTTAAACAAATATTTATCAAGTGCCTACTGAATGCCTGGCACTATCTGAGGGGCCACTTTAGATTGGGTAACTAGGAAAGGTTTTCTGAGGAGGTGGCATTTGAACTGAGACCTAAATTACAAGACAAGGTTTATGGAGTGACACAGCCTTTAATTCTTACAATTATCTGTGAGGAGTGATGAACTGATCCTCATTTTACAAGGCAGGAAACGGAGTCTCAGCAAGGTTGCCTAAGGTCACAGAGCTAATAGGCGTCAGTGAGTATTTCAACTGTTCTGAGTTCAAACCCTGCCCCTGGCATTTTTTAAACTAACTAAACTTGGTTAGTGACCTCACCTCAGAGTCCTTGCACACTGGTAATGAGTCCCTCATTTCTCCATCAAGAAGCAGATCTAGTGATATTTATACATTAAAGAAATATGTATTGAAGGCCTACTATGTTCTAGGACTGTTCTAGGTACCTGGGACAATGAACAAGATAGTGCTTGGGTCAGCAAACAAAACAAAGATTTCTATACACACAGAGGATGGGGAGGAAAGGTTGGAACTTTAGATGGGGTAGTCAAGGTAAACCTTATTGCAGACGTGACATTTAAACAGACTCAAAGGAGATGAGGGAGTTAGATGTGTGGATATTTTGGAAATGAGTTCCAGGCAAAGGGATGAGCCCATGCAAAGGCCCTGAGGCTGGTTGAAGGCCTTGTGTGTTCAAGGCCCAGCTAAGTCAGTGTGGCTGGAGTAGAATGAGGGATATGGAGAGCGGTAGGAGATGGGGTCTGAGAGATGATGTGGCCATGGTGGGTAAGGGGTCAAGAAAGCTCAAGGACACTATAGACTTTGGTTTTCCTCTGAGAGTCACTATCTCAAGGTTCAAGCCACTAGATTCTGTGTCTAGGGTCCCTCAGAGCTCTAGGATTTTATGGTTCTGTGACTGTACCCACCACAGGTTGACAGCCAGGTTTACCTCAGAACTAAGTAGTCACCCAAGAAGAGAGACTGGGACTGAAAGAGACTGGGAGACGCCGTTCCGCAGATCTCAGACTGGAGAATATTAACTAATCAGACGTTCTCTGCAGCACAGGGGACCTGGGTTACACGTAGCTTCCTAACTCTGAAAACTCCCTAACTCTTCCAAAGTGAGTTGCCTTACTAGGCACATGTTGGGTTCAGAGTCATGCAGGAAAGTGTCAAACGTTTTTTCTAAATCCTGGTATATTTTGCAAGACTCACCTGGCTCTAGCCCAATCCTAGGGTGATAAGAATATACTGAGAGGCAGGCCAGGGTCCAGGCTGCTCTGGAAAGACCGTGAGAGTACCCTCTCCACTCCAGATCTTGGCTGGAGAGGGTTGGGGTGGGAGTTAGAGTGGGGCAGGAAGGGAAGTTTCCAAACCACGTGGGACAGACTTGACACTCATCCCCCACTCTATTATGAATCTAGTTTATTCCGCCTCCTGGCTTTCTGGAGTTTTTGTTTCGTTTTGAGGATCTGTTTGGTTTTGTTTTTTTCTACATCTGTTTCTAAGTCCCTCCTGTTTAGTTCTTTTGCTCTAAATAGATCAGTAATGGCCTCAAACTGTGTACGGGGCTGTGACACAGGCTACTGGGATTCTTAATAGCCTCCCTGGGGCTTCTCCTATCTCCCTGAGGAAGTAATAGAAGTTCTAAGAGCACAGGCCAACACAAAGCTGAGGTGTCCCTCATGGACTTAGTCTCAGGACAAATATAGTGACAGCTCCATGTGACTCCATGTGACTATCCAACAGAAACAGACTTTTTTTTTTTTTTTTTTTTTGAGACAGAGTCTTGCTCTGTCGCCCAGGCTGGAGTGCACTGGCATGATCTCGGCTCACTGCAACCTCTGCCTCCCAGGTTCAAGTGATTTTCCTGCCTCAGCCTCCTGGAAACAGACTTTTTATATGAGCTCGAGGGAGTTTTTTTGTCCTTAGGGAATCTGAAAGTAGCCAGCTTCTGGTTCTGCCAAGAAATCCACTTTCTAGTCAAGGAATATTCCTGGAGCCCAGTGCTCCACTGCGCCTCCCAACACATACACAACAGGGCACCTGTACTCAAATCTATTGTCTTGTCTGAGCTTGGTATAAATTCCTCACCTGTTAAGAATGTTGGTTGTTTTTGCCTGCTCCTTACAGGCTGATACCATTTCATTAGATACATTTTCTTCATTCCCTCCTTGTTACCCCTGGCTAAGAATCCCTTTACCTTTTTGACATTCTTCTTTTTTGCATCTCTGAGATCTTCACAGGGCATTGTTTTAAGTTATTCTCCCACAGAGAATTGTCAAATAACCAAGTAGTCAGTCCACTTACTGTTTCATTTATCCCTTAACACTCTAGAAATGTGCTCATTTAGCTGAGGTTTTCTGAAAACACATCTAAGGGGATGTGGAGATGCACAAAGAGTCAAAGATAGCTTTTTTCCTTTTTTAAAAAAACTTTATTTTTAATGACACAAGTCTTTTCTTTAAACATTCAGGATGCAAAGAAATTGATTCCTGGGGAGAAAGATGACGATTTTCAAGCCAGCGGGGGAAAGATGTTGCCTTTTACCTCCTTTGTCTTCTGTCCAGGGCTCACCTGGACCATCTTTCCTTAGTCTTTCAATAGAAAAGGCTCTTGTTGCAAACACCAGAGAGCCAGCAGGCTGAGTACTGGATTGTTCAAAACAGCCATGGAAACTCTGGTCTAAATAAAACCCAGCCGAAACATTTTTTACTTTAACCGAGAAGCCTCACCAGCCTCAACAACAATCTCAGAAACTGAAAGATGTATCGGTGCTGCTGGGGACAGGAGTCAGAGTTGCCCATCACCATGCCTAGGATGGTAGGATCATGTGATGGTATGGTTAAGGGCACGGGTACAAGGTTTACAAAACACACGGCTGGGTTTATGAAGCCTGGCTCCTCCTCTTACTACCTGTGCTAGCTGGCGTAGGTTACTTAACATCTCTGTACCTCAGGCTCCCCTTCTACAAATTGGGGATAATGAAAGGAGTTACTTACTGTAGGGTTGCTAGGAGGATTAAATTAGATAATACAGAGCAATGAAAATAGTGTCTGATACATAGGAAGCATTATGTAAGCATTAGCTATCTGTATTATCATTGCAGTAATGTAATGTCTGATATATATGTATACATACACACACACAGCACATGTCTTTCCAACAGGCTATACAAAGCAAGGTTTGAGCAGATCCTTCATTTCTTTGGATATTTATATGCACAGGGGTTGCCCTAATTGTAGAGCCCTTACAAATCCATCAGCCCATGCCGAGATGCTTATAACCTAAGCCCTTGCTGCAAGCGCCTTGTCTTGCTTCCTGGCACTGAGCCTAGCAGCCTGTCCCAGCCCCACATTAAAGTCAGAGAGGAAAGAGACACAGGGCCAGCTGCTCCAACTCCTTCAGTCTGAGCTGGGTGTGGTAGGCAAGGGTTGGGACTTTGGCAGGGGAAGTGAAGTCCCTAGCCAAGGAGTGACCAACCAAGCATGAGACAGTGTCTTGCTCTCCTTCTGTCCTACACAACCCCCAATACATACCCTCACTACACCCCCCTACACAACCCCCAATACATACCCTCACTACACCCCTAACACTACAACACCACAACTCACATAGACACCAGCAAAGCTGTCCTGTTCTCTACACCCTCCCCCTTGGCCTTATTCTCTGGGACAGACCCTAACTGGGTAGCATTCTTTTTTCTTTTCTTTTCTTTTCTTTTCTTTTTTTTTTTTTTTGAGACACAGTTTCACTCCTGTGCCCAGGCTGGAGTGCAATGGCGCGATATCGGCTCGCCACAACCTCTGCCTCCCGAGTTCAAGCAATTCTCCTGCCTAAGCCTCCTGAGTAGCTGGGATTACAGGCATGTGCTACCATGCCCAGCTAATTTTGTATTTTTTAGTAGAGATGGGGTTTCTCCATGTTGGTCAGGCTGGTCTCAAACTCCCGACCTCAGGTGATCCGCCCGCCTCGGCCTCCCAAAGTGCTGGGATTGGGTGGCGTGAGCCACCGCACCCAGCCTCGGGGTAACACTCTTAACTCCAGTCTGTGATGCAGGGCTGGCATGGGAGGTGGCAGGACAGTACACAGACATCGGAGTTGGACGGACTGCACGCATCCGCGCTCCTCTGTGTACCAGCTGTGGACCTTAGCAGGCGAGTTCATCTCTCTGAGCTTCCGTTTCCTCATTTGTAAAATAATAATAATGCCTATCTTCAAGGAATAGTGTTGGAATTAGCCTAGATAATAACTAGAAAACATTCAACACAAGCGCCTGTTGTACAGCTACTGTCCCATACATATACGATGGGCCATATATGTATGTCCTATACGTATGGGACTGCTTTTTAACAAGCTGGCTCCATGCAGGCGGCCAGGAGGACGAACTCTCTGATCCTCAAGGAAGCCAAATTCCAGTCAACTCTGTGGGGTACGACTCTGTGGTAGCGGTTGTGATTGTCATTGTTCATGGTTCTTCCTGTTGCTGAGAATAGGACAGGCATAAAGAAAGAAAGAGAGACGAAAAGACTCGAGGTAAACTACTTCATGAAGGAAATCTCCACCCCAGAAAGAAACCAGTACCCTTCATCCTCTCGGCAAGTTTCGGGGCATCCACATATCACCAGAAACTTGACTCTGTCATGTTCTCTTAATGTGGGACCTTAAAAAGGGAACAACCATTAGCAAGTGCATTAATATTAGTCATATTATCAACCAGATCACTTATCTGAACAGCAGAATTCATGGTTTCTTGTCCCCACTGCCTGCCAGCAGGAGACACGTGGTTGTGTTCTGATGGCACCAGCCCCACATCCTGCACTCACACATGGCCATTTCCCAGCGGAGCCCGGGCAGGAGCCTGATCCACCCACTGATGACCATCCCACATTGGGCCATTCGTCCAGGTTCCCCCTCCCAGCTGTCTGAGGTCATCGTCCTCTCTGACAATGACTCTTTCCCGTTTTGGGGACCCAGGCCCCTTTGAGAATCTGGGGAAAAGGACAAATGCTTCCTTGTAATTCGCATAGATTCTGGCTAGCTTCTAGGCCCCCTTAAGACCACTGTTCCAGAATATGTGGGGACACTAGAGCCTGCTTCCTGTCTTGGCTATACCCCACAGAGTCGATTGGAATTTGGCTTCCTTGAGGATCAGAGAGTTCTTCCACCTGGCGGCCTGCACGGAGCCAGCTTGTTAAAAAGCGGTCCCATATGCGCCACACGGCTTTGCTTAGAGCTTCATGTTCTGGCAACGAACCCAAAGAGGCTGAGCTGTCCCACATTTCTGAAGAAAAGTGAAAAGACAAAGCATGGCCAATTCCCCAGTATTCTACAACTAGAGGAGGGTATGTGGCCCTGACTCAGGATCCAGGGAGGTGGGATGTCCTCAACCTATGCCACGGCCAAACCAGAAGCTTGGCGGCAAGAAGTAACATGAGCCAGGCATTCGTGCCGTGCTGTGAGCTATGATAACTGTCTAACTTAATCCGCTCAGCAACCCTGTGTGGTGAGAATATTCTCCCCATTTCATAGATGAAGAAACAGGCACACTGAGGTCAAGGAATTTGCCAAGATCCCAGTGTAGAAGAGCCAGGGCTTGAACCCAAGGAGTCTAACTCCAGAGCCAAACAGCTGACCTCTCCGCTACCTCACCTCTGTTATCATTTGCCTCATCTTTGTTATTACAGACGGACTGGAGAGCAGGAGAAAACAAACATTCCCACAGTGCTCACCTCTGGCATCCTCTCCAGTGATGTCACACTCCCAACAGACTGGAATCCAGAGAAGCAAAGTAACTGCCAAGCCAGATTGGTTCCCTGATGCCCTCTGGTCTCTTCTGCCCAGAAGCAAAAGGCACCAGAGAGGGACAGGTGGTGACTCGCTTCTCTACCAAATCAGGGCATCTGGGCTTTTCAGACTTGAGTCAGGAGACCTCATCCCTGGGTCTCTCCACCCAGACCTGCTCCTAAGAGTATAAGTTGTCACAGCGGCAGGCTAAAGGCTTTGCTACATCCACACTAACTAGGACAATAGTAACTAGATCAAGACTCTAAACACATATCCTGGTGGCCTCCAAAAAGTCACCAGAACACTTTCATCTGGGTTGTGTAAATTGGGATATAGCTTCCTACCCAAGAATAAAAAATAAGATGATTTGAGCCTAAGCATTGCTTTGTCCTGTCACCCGTCCCTCACAAAGGACCTAATTACAAATTCCTGCCCCAAACCCCTGCCATGAATACACTCCCTAAAGTACAATCTATGTACAGACACCCAAATAGTATACTTCATAGTCACATTTTCACTAACAGCATCATGGTGTTGAAAACAGGATGGTATTCTTGACTAAAATCACATACTTTTAGACACCTGACAATGCTAGAAGCAGCTTCTACATCCAAAATGCCAGAGGGCCCCTATGGAGATATTCCAGATTGATTTTATAACCATCCTGATTGGTGTTTGAGAGCAGCATGGCAACAAATCCCATCTTTGCCACATGCTGGGGACTTAATGTAAAATCCTAAATGCTACTGAGATACACAATTTGACTCCTTCTCATATTATCGTGCTCCAACACCCTTTTGATGGACTGTTTCTTATAAAGGACCGGGAAGAATACTTTGGAAGATCTGAATGGAACTTAGACAACATCTTTCTTTGACAGATTTGGAAAAATGAGAGCCAGAGAAGTTAATCACATCACTTAGTTGACCTATTGAGAAAATATCTGTGATTGGAGACAGAAACTTGGGCTAGAGTGCTAGTTCTGCCTCTTCCAAATCCCTATAATCTTTTTTTTTTTTTTTTTTTTGAGGCGGAGTCTCGCTCTGTCGCCAGGACTGGAGTGCAGTGGCCGGATCTCAGCTCACTGCAAGCTCTGCCTCCCGGGTTTATGCCATTCTCCTGCCTCAGCCTCCGGAGTAGCTGGGACTACAGGCGCCCGCCACCTCGCCCGGCTAGTTTTTGTATTTTTAGTAGAGACGGGGTTTCACCGTGTTAGCCAGGATGGTCTCGATCTCCTGACCTCGTGATCCGCCTGTCTCGGACTCCCAAAGTGCTGGGATTACAGGCTTGAGCCACCGCGCCCGGCATCCCTGTAATCTTAATGAAGTTAGTCATAATCCTCAGTTTTCTCACCTGTAAAAGGGGACCATAAGCCCCATCTCAGAACTGATGCAAAGATAGCAGCAGATACTGGAGCTTGTGAAAATGTTTTATAAAATGTAACAGGTTGTACAGATACAATGTATCATGAAAGACACTTCCCATGCCACTCATTTTTCCTTTCTCTATTGAAAAGATCACAGAAGCAATGGTGATGGACGTTGGGAATGTTTGTGCTGGCTTTACAAATGTTGGGTTCTCTTTTAATTAAGACCTGTCTTTTCTTCTGATGGGAGAGAGCCTGGCCTGCCTTAACAGCCTCCAGACCTGCATATGTTACTGCTGTCAGTGGAAGACAAAACCCAAAAGGAGAGAGAGGGAAAAAATAAATCTTTTGGTTTTGCAGCTAAATAGCCCAAAACGCAGCTAGCAAAGTTCCATAAAGGTTTGGCATTCACCAACACACAGTGGAAACAAAGCTGACCCCTCCCCTGGCCATGCCCTCTGACCCCACCGCCAGGAAGACTTCTGCTCTCTCAGCCTGGGGAGCTGGCTTCAGGGTTTTCCTTGGGGGCTGTTTGCCTTTGGAGGTTGGGGAAGGAGTATTTTAGTACCAGCCCCCATTCCCAAATGGCAGGGAGAGTTTACCGATTAATATTCATGAGCAATGTTTTGTGCCTGCTGCAGTTTCTCAGGCAAGGTGGGTTTTGAGGGAGGAATATATTACGGAAATTACCCTCCTGCCGCCACCTTTGGAAATACAGGACCCAAGCCCCAAATTGTAAATATTTAACACGGTGAACCTCCTTTCTTTCTGTCTCCCCCCTGCCACCCCTTGCCCTCTCCCTGTATACATTAAACTCATTCTTTCCGTTTAACGAGGGCCACTGTGTTTCCCCCTGGCTCTGTTCAGTTGGAACCTTGGGTCTGTGTCCATAAAGTCACATAAAATGTCCATAAATCCCTTCAGCCACAGGACACAATTGACGGTAATTCTTTGCTGTTAAAGTTGTCACTGGCCACAGCCCCGGAGCCGGGAAATGTGTTCTATCTGCTCCTTCAGATCCAGCCCTGTGTAGTCCGTCAAGGACCCCCGGTCCTTGGCCCCCAACCCCCAACCCCTGGAGATGAACCCAATAACAAATAGAAAACAGTAAGAATGCTGAGGTGATTTCTGTTGATTTGGGGTGGGAGGGGGTATTCCTTCTTTCCCACACTCAGCACCCCCATGGCTGGAATATCCTACCAGCGGGAATATTCTAATTGGCAGCAGGTGGAGACAGAAAGAGCAGGGAAGCCAGGAAGTGGAGAGCACAGGTTTAGGACACATCTTTGACTGAAGTTTTCTCTCATCAGTAAAATTAAAGAAAGGAGATTTGCCATCTCTACCACATGGGAACATGGGGAGGACGGAAGGCAGGAGGGACTTTCGAGGAACTCTGTGCAACAGCTGCACAGCCTTGGCTTCTGAGGTCTTCATTTGATTGTAGTGGTTGTTGCCAACTACATGACAATAATAAAACAAGGGTAATGCAGATTCAGAGATGGAGGTGGACTGTACGGAACTCCTCCCATGAGCAGAGGGCCTTTGATGAGGCCCTTGGCTGGATCATCTCATTTAACTCCCACACTAGCCTTGTGGACTAGGTACTTATCCCCCTTCAGAGATGAGGAAACAGGCCCAGCAAGGCCAAGGAACTCGCTCAAGGCCACGTGACAAGGCAGTGGTGGAGCCAGGCCTTGAACCTGGCTTTCTTGTGTGACCTTGCACAAGCTATTTCAGATCTCTGAGTCTCAGTTTCCTTATCTGCAAAAAATAAAGGGGCTATGCATGATGCAAGATCCCCCAGGCCGAGAATACTGGAGCACCATTCCTGACAATCTACCTGCGCCTGTAACAACAGGCCATAGTCCATATTCCACCAGGAGAGACCCTGAGCCAATGTCTGTAAGGTGGATGAACTGACGGCTGGGTCAGTCCAGGCACAGGCATGCTCTGTGTAGGGCCCTCACTGGCTGCCTCTCCCAGGGCCGGCATCTCCTGTCGGTCACAGCAGAGACCCTACCAGTGGGATCCATGTCCAGTGGCAGGAAAGCTTCTCAGGCAAGAGGCTACAGAGCAAGCCAGACGGACACGGCTTTTCCCAAACAAAGAAAATACTCTCCCTGGCACCCAGCCTCCCTGGCTCTGCAAGCAAACCAAGAAGAAAAGCCACCCTGTAGCCTGCTGACAGACAGCACGGTGGCAGCCTGCCAGCCCTGTGCCCACATCGCTCAATCAGCCCATTCTCCTTGCATCCTCCCTGGGGCGCTGCTCTGGTCCTCTCATGGGGCCTCACAGAAAGGAAGTTGGGCAGGAGCAGATTGAGGCAGCCTTGCTCTCAGTTGAAACTCTCCAAATGGCAGTTTAAAAGGCTTGACTCTGTGGGAGTTGCTGGGGATGCTCCAAAACCGGAATGGCTTCAGAGCCTCCAAAAAGATTTCCTGTCTCACCTTCACCCCCGCTGCCTGCCCTTCCCAGAATATGAACTGCACATATTCCAGAAAGCCCATGCTGACAAGTGCGGTTACCTTCCAAGCTATTGTAGTGTACCAGTGGAGAGAGTTCTGTCGAGGTTAGAGGAAAGGAACCTGACCTCCAGCTGACTCTCCTGCCATAAGCTTTGGGGCAGGCCTCAGCAACTCTTAGCCTCAGTTTCCCTCAGGGTGAAAATGAGGCCCAATCCGATTTGTGACCAGCTTGACTGTGGGAATAGCTCAGAGACTTCAACACATACAACCAGGTACAACATGACACGGGGCCGCACAGACCTGGCTTTGTACCGGAAAAAAAATGTTTCTGTTTATCTACTCTTGTCTGATGCTGATCTCGTGACCTATGAGCACCTGCTCTGAGTTCCTGAGACTCAGAACAGGGACAGCCTCAGCCACCATTTTACCTGGCCTGATCCAAATTAGAGAAATTGCTTTTCTTTTTGAACCTCCAGAGAACCTGTTTCCTGCAACAGCTGGTACATGAACTGCATATGTAAGATACTGAGCCCTGTGGGCCCCCTGGGACCCCAGTGATGAAAGTGCCAGGGCAATGCTGAGTCTTCACCCACAACCCGAGTGACTGCAGAGTCAGGGCTTGTCCCTGAATCCCCTGCTTCCTTGTATGTGCTATGGAATCTTCTCTCTAAAGACAAAGAATACAACAGAGGTGCTAGAATGTTTCCTCAGCTTCCTCCCAATCATTTCTGCTTGCTTCTATGCAACCCCTGTTTCCTTTATTAACTAATGGCAGGAAAAATTTATTACCAGCTGGAATCCAAGGACTTAAAGGCACTGTTGACCTGAAAAAGCATTTCTGGGGATATGAGGACAGCTGGAGTCTGAGAAGTGGCGCCGACATAGATGACCTTAAGTGAGTCATTTAAGTGTCTCTGCTTCAGTTTCTCCACCTGTGAGAAGGAATTGCACCACCTTAGCTCTTCCGAGTGATAGAGGAGCACGTGAAATACCAGCGCACACACGTGGGCAATCAACAGAAGACCCTATTTGGGGGTTTTCAGGGATATTTTACAGCTGTTTTCATTTGAAAACTGACAGTGAGGATATTATGGTTAGTGCCCACTTCAAAAAGATTTGGTAGCCAGGCACAGTGGCTCACGCCTGCAATCCCAACACTTTGTGAGGCCAAGGCAGGTGGATCCCTTGAGTACAGGAGTTTGAGACCAGCCTGGCCAACATGGTGAAACCCTGTCTCTACTAAAAATACAAAAATCAGCCAGGCGTGGTCACATGCACCTGTAATCCCAGCTACTCAGGAGGCTGAGGCACGAGAATTGCTTGAACCTGGGACCCAGAGGTTGCAGTGAGCCAAGACCACAGCACAGCACTCCAGCCTGGGCAACAGAGCGAGACTCCATCTCAAGAAAGAAAGAAAGAAAGAAAAAATTAGCCCGGTATGTTGGTACATGCATGTAATTCCAGCTTCTTGGGAGACTGAGGTGGGAGATTGCTTTGAGCCCAGGAGGTAGAGGTTGCAGTGAGCCAAGATTGCGCCACTGCACTCCAGCCTGGGCAACACAGTGAGATCCTGTCTCAAACAACAACAACAACAACAATAATAATAATAATAAATGGAGTTGGTAAAAGTAAGTCAGGTGATTTTCCTGAACCAGGCGCCATTTATGAGGCCCAGAATGCTTCACAGACCAAACTACCCCGCCATGAAACCGTCACTCCCCACTCCCTGTCCATGCAATCACACTTCCCCTCCACCGTTGACTGTGTGGTCTTCAGACACAGCAGCTGGCTTTGAGTGGTTTTCCAGGTCAGTGATGGCTCTGTGCAAGTCCATTCATCTCTCCTTAAGTGGTCTCCTTGGAGGCCACAGTCATGTTTGGTCAGGGGAGGCTGGTTGGGGTAAAAGCCACAGATCCGGGGTTGTGGTAAAAACAAAGCTGACAGGCTCACATAGGGCAGGAACCTGTGACTTCAGGCACAGCTGGTCTATAATCAACAGGGCTGAGCGGCCTTTCCCCCGGGTTAGGACTAATAGGTCCCAAGACATACTTAACCACCACTTAGGCTATTAGATAATGCCCATTGCCCACTGGCATCTGAGACTACAGCTCTTTTAAATGTTTTCATGTTTCTGTTTTGTGGTCAAATACTCTACCACTGAGCTATAACCCCTGTGTTTCTATTTTGTTTACAGATTTTAACATGTCTCTTTTATTTTATTTTACTTCACTGAGATGGAGTCTCACTCTGTTGCCCAGGCTGGAGTACAGAGGCGTGATTTGGGCTCGATGCAACCTCCACCTCCCAGTTGCAAGCGATTCTCCTGCCTCAGCCTCTCCAGTAGCTGGGATTGCAGGTGCGTGCCACATGCTCAGCTAATTTTTTGTATTTTTAGTGGAGACGAGGTTGAACTTTCACCACGTTGGCCAGGCTGGTCTCAAACTCCTGATCTCAGGTGATCCACCCACCTCTGCCTCCCAAAGTCCTGGGATTACAGGTGTGAGCCACCACACCCAGCCACATCTCTCTTTATAAATGTGTTTTCAGAGAGTTTTTTCTTTTACAACCCAAAATTATTTTCTTATATACATTACTAACCTAATGCCAATGCTCAGCATATAGGTTTTAAATATTTATTTTAAAATACTAGCCTGGACAATATAGCGAGACCTCATTTCTACAAAAAAATTAAAAATTAGCTGGGCACATTGGCACATACCTGTAGTCCCAGCTACCTGGGAGGCTAAGGCAAGAGAATCACTTGAGGCAGAGGTTGCAGTAAGCTGAGATCATGCCACTGCACTCCAGCCTGGGCAACAGAGCAAGACCCTGACTCAATCAATCAATCAATAAGATACTTATTTTTCTTTCTTTTTTTAAAAAATACTTAGTTTTCAAATAAATTCATTCATTCATCATATACTGTGCATCTATTATGTGCCAGACCTTATTCTAAGCTTTGGAAGACATTGTATTGAATTAACACAAACAACAATTCCTGACATCAAGGAACAGTAAACAAATAAATACATGATGTCAGGTAACACTACATGCTAAATAAGACAAAGCTAATTAGAGTGGAATGCTGGCTACTGTTTCAGATAGTCCTGAGGGACACTCTGCTAACACTTGAGGGGAGACCTGAATGATGTGGGTGGGGAACTGTAAATGTGTCTGAGAAAGAGCAGTCCAGGTGGAGGGAACAGCAAAGGCAGTGATCCTGGGTTAGGCAGATGCTGGGCATTTCCGGGAACAGCATGGAGTCCAGCAGCTGGAGCACAGTGGGAGGAGATGATGCTAAAGAGGCTGCCAAGGGCCAGCACAGGCTGGGGCCTTGAAAGTCAAGGTAAGGCCATGGGGTTTATACTGAGTACAGTGGGAAGCCATAAGAGGATATTGAGCAGGGATGTGAAATATGCCTACACTGTGGAGGATAAACTGGAAGGGGCCAAAAATGGAAGACAGGAACATATGACAGAGTTCAAGTGAGAAAGAGTCGAGCTTTGAGCCAAGGTAGAAGCAATGCAGGGTGAGAAGCAGATGCATATGGGATGTCCTTTTTAAGGCAGAACCAAGAGGATTTGCCAATAGATAAGAATGAGTGAATCAAAACTACTTTGTAAAGATCTCTCAAGTCAATTAGGTTTCTTTGAGCCAAGAGAATGTTCTGTGGGGTGTTTTGCTGTGTTTTGTTTTTGAGACAGAGTCTTGCTCTGTTGCGCAGGCTGGAGTGCAGTGGCACGATCTCAGCTCATCGCAACCTCCGCCTCTCTGGTTCAAGCGATTCTCTTGCCTCAGCCTCCGGAGAAGCTGGGATTACGGGCCTGTGTCAGCACACCCAACTAATTTTTGTATTTTTTAGTAGGGACAGGGTTTCACCATGTTGGCCAGGCTCGTCTCAAACTCCTGACCTCAAGTGATCCACCCACCTCGGCCTGCCAAAGTGCTGGGATTACAAGCATGAGCCACCACACTCAGCTGGTTTTTTTATTTATATATTCACTTTTCTTAATTGTGTTCATTTCATCCGTCATGGGCTATTGGAGGTATGATGATAATCAGCAGAACTTAGTTATACACTCAAATCAAACTGTCCTTGACCATGTTTCTCAAGTGCCAAGCCCAGGAGGTTTGGACCATGTGAATTCATCTATTAGAAATTCTATTACTGGGCCGGGCACGGTGGCTCAAGCCTGTAATCCCAGCACTTTGGGAGGCCGAGACGGGCGGATCACGAGGTCAGGAGATCGAGACCATCCTGGCTAACACGGTGAAACCCCGTCTCTACTAAAAATACAAAAAATTAGCCGGGCGAGGTGGCGGCGCCTGTAGTCCCAGCTACTCGGGAGGCTGAGGCAGGAGAATGGCGGGAACCCGGGAGGCGGGGCTTGCAGTGAGCTGAGATCCGGCCACTGCACTCCAGCCTGGGCGACAGAGCGAGACTCCGTCCCAAAAAAAAAAAAAAAAAAAAAAAAAGAAATTCTATTACTGAGCCAGCACAGTGGCATGCACTTGTACTCCCAGTTACTTGGGAGGCTGAGGCAGGAGGATCACCTGAGGCCAGGAGTTTGAGGCTGCAGCACACTATGACTGCACCTGTGAATAGCCACCACACTCCAGCCTGGGCAACATAGACAGACCCCGTCTCTAAGAGAAAAAAAATCCTATTACTGATTTGTATATTCTGTATGCTACTTTGACACAAGTAGGCCCAGAAATATTTAACCTGTCTGATAAAAATTTTGCTAAGCTTGAAGACAACAATGAAAAATATCAATCATAGGGTAAAGGTTGTATCATTTCTTTTTAGCAAAAAATATGGGGAAACATTTGTGTTTAAAAAAATTTTTTAGCAGGCCGGGCATGATGGCTCATGCCTGTAATCCCAGCACATTGGAAGGCCAAGGCAGTCGGATCACGAGGTCAAGAGATTGAGACCATCCTGGCTAACACGGTGAAACCCCGTCTCTGCTAAAAATACAAAAAATTAGCCAGGCGTGGTGGCGGGCACCTGTAGTCCCAGCTACTTGAGAGGCTGAGGCAGGAGAATGGCGTGAACCTGTGAGGCGGAGCTTGCAGTGACCTGAGATTGTGCCACTGCACTCCAGCCTAGGCCACAGAGGGAGAGTCTGTCTCAAAAAAAAAAAAAAAAAATTTGAGCTGGGCTTGGTGGCTCATGCCTGGAATCCCAGCACTTAGGCAGGCCAAAACGGGCAGATCACTTGAGATCAGGAGTTCGAGACCAGCCTGGCCAACATGCTGAAACTCCATCTCCACCAAAAATACAAAAATTAGCCAGGCACAGTGGCGCACGCCCGTAATCGTAATTCCAGCCACTCAGGAGGCTGAGGCAGGAGAATTGCTTGAACCCAGGAGGCAGAGGTTGCAGTGAGATAAGATCACACCACTGCACTCCAGCCTGGGTGACAGAGAGACATTCCGTCTCCAAAAAAAAAAAAAAAAAAAAAACTTAAAAGTCTAAGCACATGAAAGAAAAAAATCTATAAAGTCTCAGAATCTAGGCAAAACAAACAAAAACAAAACAAAACAAAAAAACTTCGCAACTCCATTACTGATGTCATCATGAATTATCTTCTTTGTCATCTCCACCCACAGTGTAATGACAGATAAATTACATGCCTGAAGTCATGCTCCAGGCTGAGGCCTAGACCGACTTTTTCTCTTTTCCCTCAATCAGACACCACTGAGGCAAGATGAATCTACAGGAAACTTAGTGAGGGCAGAAATCATGTATGGGGAGTAGAAATATTCTATTTGTTGGTTTTAATACGACATGCTTCTTCTTGCACCTTATAGGAGGTATGCTTGGATCTGAATTTCAGGGATTATAAAGGATCAGATTTTCCCTGCCTAAAATCAAAGAACAACAGAAGTACAAGAATGTTGAGCTTATTTGGTCCAGATTTAAGATATTTAACAAGTGGTGTGTCAGACCAGAAGGCAGCTGGAGCACGGGGCTGGTACATACTGGTGCGATGTGAGCCTTGATCTCGTCCAGCTCCCTACTGCCCAGACGAGGAGTCTGACACTCAGATAGGTGTCATAACTTGACCATGATCATGTGGCTAGCTAGTAGATGAGTTTGTCTGAAACCCTTATTCCTGGTTCACTGCTTTTTTTCCCACCACAATATCCTGCTCCTTATTCGATATTAAACGTCAAATATAAATACCAAATAATGAATTACTATGGTCCCAAAACAGCTTTGACTCATGTACTAAAAAATGGCAGGAGTAATGTGACTTCACGAACAGCTTTAGAAGACCAGTTTCACTCTTCCTGTATCTTGGATCCACTTCTGTGGGATTGGCTTCCTTCTCAGATGGTCTTTCTCCCCATGGTGACAAGATGGCTGCTAGAACCTCTAGACCTGACATCCCTTCCGGTTAAGTCCAGCAGGAGAAAGTGCTCTTCTTCTCTCTCTCTCTCCAGTCCCGCAAAAGCCTCATTGTGTCTCATTGGCTCTGACTGGGTTATATGACATTGCTAACCAATCATTGTAGCCTGGGGAATGAATGGACTGATTGGTCGAGGATTACATCCCATGCTGTCTCCCCACCACCTCCGAAGGTGGGCTGAAAGTAAAGGAGGGGTGGTTTCTCTAAAGGAAGCCTGGGAACCCATTTACCTGGGTAAATAGATAAATGGATACTGGAGAATGTAAAGCAGCAAATGTTACAAATCACTGTCACAAGTGATGTAACATAAGAGGATGGACTGCAGAGAAAACCTCTAGGAAACTCCTTAAGGAAAGGACTGAATATAGCAGATGAGAGGTGAAAGCAGGAAGACCCATTAGAGTCTGTTTTCTCTATAATGTGGCCAGAGGCATTCACAAACCCTAAGTCCAATGGGAAAACTGGCTCCAGAGTATTACAAACAAAGAATGCAGGAGTCAAAAAAAAAAAAAAAAAAAGAGAGAGAGAGAGAGACAGAGAGAGCGGGCCAGGCGCCGTGGCTCACACCTATAATCCCAACACTTTGGGAGGCTGAGGTAGGCGGATTGCTTGAGGTCAGGAGTTTGAGACTAGCCTGGCCAACATGGTGAAACTCCGCCTCTACTAAAAATATAAAAATTAGCCAGGCATGGTGGTGGGTGCCTATAATCCCAGCTACTTGGGAGGCTGAGACATAAGAATCTCTTGAACTCAGGAGGTGGAGTTTGCAGTGAACCAAGATAAAAGAAAAAAAGAGAGAGAGAGAGAAATAGCAATCAGGTTAGGGGTATGGGTAAGACTTACGTAGCTGCTGGGTTTTAAAACAAATTTTGAAAAACAAGAGAAGCAGATGAATGCGTAGAAGAGTGCTATTGTCTGAATGTCTCTCCCAAATTCCTGTGTTGAAATCCCTACCCCTAAGGTGATGGTATTACGAGGTGGAACCTTTAGAAGGTGACTAGGTCATGAGAGCCCCGCCCTTAGGAAAGGGATTAGTGCCTTAATAAAAGAGGCCCAAGAGAGAGACCTCACCCCCATCATGTGAGGACGCGGCAGGAAGATACTGTTCAAGAGTTAGAAAGCAGGCCCTCACAGACACCAAATCAGCCTTGATCTTGGAGTTCCCAGCCTCCGGAACTGTGAGAACTACATAACATAGCTTATGCTGTTGTTCATAAGCTACACGGTTTATGATATTTTGTTATAGCAGTCTGAGTGGACTAAAACAAGGAGAGAACTATTTCAATTAGGCATGAAAACCTGATGCTGGCAACAATCATATGTGTGAGAGATGGACAGTCTTCACTCACTCACTCATTCCTTCCCTCCCTCACTTAGTCAATGAATATCAATTGAATTGTCAGTCCTGGGTCTATGACAGTGGATAAGATATAGTCCTTCCACCAGAAAGCTTGAGGCTAGTGGTGTCTGCAACAAGGAGGCTGAAGACTTGTTACAACAGGGAGAGTACAGAGCACAGTGCTGAGGGCCACCTATCTGAGAATCGAGAGGAGAGGAGAAAGCGAAACTCTGCTGAGAGCAGGATGAGCCAGGCTGATTTAGGACAAGTGGGAGAGAGGCGAGCTCTGGATGAGGGAGGAATACGTGCAAACACTCAAGTAGTGGGAGAAGAGCAGGCCAAATTGGTTGAAATCTTGAAGGCAGCTGGGAGAATTTAGATTTGGTGAAACCACTGCAGGCCCTACTCAGGGTTGGACTTCATGAAAATGGCATAGAAGCAAAACTGCTTCACCAGGGAAGGGCGGGATAGTCTATAGTCATTAGGACAGTTCCTTGTAACTAGGATATGGGAATTCTCACCTCAGGATATGAAGCCCAAATGGAATGAACCTTGGGTAGAAAAACAGACAGTTCAGCAGTACATTCAAGAGATGTCAGCACTCAGAAGGAAGCGGAGAGGAGGGAGTGAAAATGAGAGCTGAACTGAGTACAGGACCATGGAAAGCAATAACAGAAGGTTATTTTAACAGAAGAGGCAATAACAGAAGCCAGAATGCTCTAGGGGAAAAATCCAGGAAGCTGGATAGTACCAAGTGTTGGCAGGGTTAGGGGGACATAGGCACCCTTGTACATGGTGATGGGAGTGTGGGCTGTTGCAGCAGCTCCGGGGAGCAATTTGGCACATTTAGTAAAATTAAGTAGAGGCAGAATTTATAATACAGTAACTCCACTCTGTATAGATCCCAACTACATTTTCTTTCCCTCCCTCCCTCCCTCCCTCCCCCCCTCTCTCTCTCTCTCTTTCTTTCTTTCTTTCTCTCCTTCTTTCTTTCGAGACGAAGTCTCACTTGGTTGCCAGGCTGGAGTGCAGTGGCACGATCTCAACTCCCTGCAACCTCCATCTCCCGGGTTCAAGCGATTCTCCTGCCTCAGCCTCCCGAGTAGCTGGGATTACAGGCATGCACCACCACACCGGGCTAATTTTTTTGTATTTTTAGTAGAGACCGGGTTTCACCGTGTTAGCCAGAATGGTCTTGATCTCCTCACCTCATGATCCACCTGCCTTGGCCTCCCAAAGTGCTAGAATTACAAGCATGAGCCACCATGCCGAGCTGATCCCAACTACATTTTCTGACCTACAATAATGCAGATTGCATGGGGAATTGGGAGCAATCAGAGCATCCATCTCTGGGTGGGTGAATAAGTAATCGTGGTAAACACAAATGATGGAATATGACACAGCAGTTAGAAGCAACAAATTAAAGGCACTTATAGCAGCTTGCAAGAATCTTTAAAATTTGGTGCTAAAGCAAAAAAAAAAAAAAGCAGAAGATAAAATGAGATATGTAGTAATACTATATATGTGAATTAAAACTACAGCATCCTGCCCAAACTCTCCTTCTCCCTCCAGTACTCTTGATCCCCTTTTCTGGATTATTCTTTCCCACAGCACTTACCAACTTCTAACATACTGATAATTTTTTGTCTTTTTATGTGTATAGATGATTGTGTTGCATCCTCTGTTAGAATACATATTCCAGGTATCCTTGTCAGTTTTGTTCACTAATGTATCCCCAAATGCCTGGCACAAAGCAGGTACTCAATAAATACTTGTTGAATGAATTGATGACCAAAACTACAATACACATTTTGCAAGACCACACACAAACCAAAAGATCTACTCTCAGGACATGAGAATAGTTGCCTAAGGAATTGAGAAAAGGGAGTGGGGCATGAGGAATAAAAGAAAATGAATAAATAAATCATAAGAAAAAAACAAAAGGGGTGTTGGAGGGAAAAAGTCAAAATGCAAAGAGGGGAGGTTGCCAAGCAGGGAAGGGAGCAGGTGGGCCACCCCAAGAGCTCAGGTGGGCCAGGAGGAGAGATGAGATGGAGCCTGGAGGGGCCTTGCTGTGCAGGACATCCTGGTCTTCAGCATGTCAGTGGCTTCTTAGTCCCATTCTCTCCGGTTTCCCAGCAGCTGACCTGGGTCTACAATCAACCATGCCTGACTTTTCCAAGACACCAGACCTTGAAAACATAAGCCCGATGACTCTATCAGTCCATGTTCTAGGAGTCCAGAGGTTGAAGGATTCCAGGTGAACAGGCCTCCCCAAACCCATCTTAGGAAACACGTTAGTTGCAGGAGGTTGCCCCCAGGGACCATGCAAGCCCCAGAGCAGTTTGGCCAATTTTTAGATTTGGAATTCCCAACTAGTTCACGTGCATTAGCAGGTTCAAGACAAAACACAGACTATATTCATGCTAAAAGGCATCTTACAAGTCATCGGTTTCCCATCAGTAGCATGAGAAATACCCAGATCTCCATAGAGATCTCAAGCCTGATCTCCATGGAGATTCAGATTCAAAAGACCTTAAGGGCCCCAGGAATTTGTTTTGTTTTCCTTTTTAACTCCCCAGGTAATTATGGCCCAACCTGGACCAGATCCTTCCTCCCCCCAACTCCCCCACAACTGGGCAATTGGAATATCAGTCCATCCCTAAAAGCCAACCAGGCTCTCCTGAGGGAAGCAGGAAATCCCTGCTCCCTCCATCCCCCACCGGGAATGCTGCAGTGGGCTTGAGGAGGCGTCACAGTGGGGAGCTCTGGGTGCAGGTGGGCAGACAATGGGCCAACACACCCCCTCAGCCCCGCTCCAGTATCAGCATTCCAGGCCCACCCACCTGGGCCCTTGGTCACCGGGAGACCTCACGCGTACACACAGGCTCTAACCTGCCCTGAGCCCAGATCCGGCGTTTCCCAAGCAGCTCTCTCAGCCTGCTGTGAACAAAGGCGATTGTTCTCCCAGGAATGGAGAGAGATGTCTGTCGTCTTTTCTCTCCTTCTCTTCCCATTCCTCCCGTCTCTGCCTTGAAACACTGGGAGAGAAGGTATTTTAAATATGACTAATCGTGGCTACTTTTTCCTCTCCAACTTGAAAGTCACACGCTCTTGTCTGTGGTTATTTGGGCATGAATCCCTTCTCCCAAGTGGACACCTGCAAGCAGGTCAGAGGCACATTTTTCCACCTTGGAAGCTGAGGTGCAGAGAAAGGGAGGGATGTTTTTTTAAATACACATTTGGAGTTGTTGAACCTTCCTGTGGGAATCCTCCTATTATTTAAAGGATGGATCGTGTCTGTCCCTGCCCCTACCTAATGAAGCAGTAAATCATAACAAGAGAATCTGGCTAAACAAGTTTCCAATTCAAACGTTATCTTGTGGACAAAGAACCCTTTGAATATGGTTGCTGTGTTTGGCTTCTTGTGATGGAGTGGAAAGTTATGTTTTCACTGTTGCTGAATTCTTCTCTCCCTTCAGTGTCCGATGGCCATTCACAGAGAAGGGAGTGTTGAACCGAAAGGGGACTGGGGAGGCCACGTGGCAAGAGAGCAGTGGCCAAGCCATTTCCGGCTAATTAACACATGGATATTGATCATATTTCCTCTGGGAAGCTGCCACAGATAAAGTGGTCCATCCCCCTTGGTCACCACATCATCAATAAGCAGACAGCCCCTTTCTAGAAGAGCCCATAATCCAAACATGCTTTGGGTAGGTGATTGATAGAAAGCTACCATTTTAAAAAGATTCCAGGTCTAAGCAGAGTGTGTCTGGTGACTGGCAAAATTAAATTACCCTCTGCTGAAGGAACTTCCCCTTCTAGTGAAAACAAAGTTATAGTTACAGATAAAATCGAAACTTGGGCATAAATTTTTAGAGGCTTCTAAGAGCAAGCACATGTGATTGTTAAATTTATGAGCTTAATTTTATTATATGTTTGTCCCACTTTGATATATTTCATAAGTGAGAAAGTACTCCCCCCAAAATTTGGTAGAAGTTAAAGGGTCAAAAGTCCAATAGCCTCTCGTTCAAAGCACCCAGAGGCCCAAGTTTTACTTAATTCTTTTCTCTGGGCTGTTCTGAGAAATATCTTTTTCTCCCTAGAAACATGATAACCAGGCTGCCCAAGAAAGAAAGAAAAACTAGAAACTCTTCCTGGGCTATGACGGCCTCTCTTCCTCTGGGAAAGATTACAGGTAACACCCTGCCTCTGTGGACATGTCTCATCAGACATCCTCACTTTTTCTTGCTTATAGAAACAAGGCAAATGTAGTAAAACTGGAAGCAGGCTGTGGTGAGACAGTTTTCACAGCAGCCAACAAGAGAGCTGTTCCAAGTTCCAATCGTTTTATTTATTCAACAGATTTTTTTTTTCTTTTCTTTTTTTTTTTTTTAGACAGGGTCTCGCTCTGTCACCCAGGCTGGAGTGCAGTGGTGCAATCTCAGCTCACTGCAACCTCGAACTCCCTGGTTCAAGCGATCCTTCCACCTCAGCCTCCCGAGTAGCTGGGACCACAGGCATATGCTACCAGGCCAAACTAATTGTTTTCTATTTTTTGTAGAGATGGAGTTTTGCCATGTTGCCCAGACTGGTCTTGAACTCCTGAGCTCAAGCATTCTGTCCACCTCAGCCTTCCCAAAGTCCTGGGATTACAGGCGTGAGCCACCGGACCAGGTCTTGACAGATCTTCACTATGTTTGTGCTCCAGGTGAGCACAGTTCTAGGCTCTAAGAAGAATATAGGCATCTTCAAGGACATTCCTGTTTGTACAGTACATGTTCATTTACAGTG
Organism: Piliocolobus tephrosceles; assembly: GCF_002776525.5. Taxonomy (NCBI): domain Eukaryota; kingdom Metazoa; phylum Chordata; class Mammalia; order Primates; family Cercopithecidae; genus Piliocolobus; species Piliocolobus tephrosceles. Next base: position 88,372,558 of record NC_045444.1, read on the forward strand.
TGCTTTCACTCACAATAACTCAGATAGATGCCTAGCAAGAAAGAAAATGGTCTCTGGATTTAAAACACTCAGAGAAGCTGGGCATGTTGGCTCATGCCCGTAATCTCAGCACCTTGGGAGGCCGAAATGGATGGATCACTTGAGGCCAGGAGTTCGAGACGAGACTGGCCAACATGGTGAAACCCCGTTTCTACTAAAAATACAAAAATTAACTGGGTGTGGTGGCTCGTACCTGTAATCCCAACTACTCAGAAGACTGAGGCACAAAAATTGCTTGAACCCCAGAGGTGGAAGTTGCAGTGAGCCGAGATTGCACTGCACACCAGTCTGGGCAACAGAGCAAGAATAATAATAATAATAATGATGATAATAATAATACACTCAGAGGCTGGCAGGGGAGGTTGGATTGCAGAGAAGAAACCTCCAGAGAATGGGAGAAGCTCTTGCTTAATCCAGGGCTACCCTCTGAGAGACATATTAAAAGTGCTGGCTGGGCGTGGTGGCTCATGCCTGTAATTCCAGCACTTTGGGAGGTTGAGGTAGGCGGATCACCTGAGGTCGGGAGCTCTAGACCAACATGGCGAAACCCCATCTCTACTAAAAATACCAAAAAAAAAAAAAAAAAAAATTAGCCACATGTAGTGGCAGGAGCCTGTAATACCAGCTACTCGGGAGGCTGAGGCAGGAGAATCACTTGAACACGGGAGGCGGAGGTTGCAGTGAGCCGAGATCGCGCCACTGCACTCCAGCTTGGGTGACAAGAACAAAACTCCATCTCAAAAAAAAAAAAAAAAAAAATGCTGCAACCCAGAGAAGAGAGATCAGTAAAGCCTGGGCCTCCAGGTGCTTCCAACCAGAAAGTCTAGAATTTCCATTTCTGTGGGCTTGGTTTGTTAAGTGTTCAGCTGGAATGATGTCTTCCTTTGAGACCCAAACCTCAACAATAACACCCCTCTCTTTCCTTTGAAGCCAGTTTCAAACTCTTCCCTAACAGAGAAACTTTATCTCCTACATCCTCTGTACTCTTTGATTCCATCCACGGACACGGGGCCGGCGAGTCCAGCTGGACCCTGCTGCAGCCCTGTTCTGAACCCATGTCATCGACAAAGGTTTATGTTTGGGGGAAAATTGCTTTGATTTTGCTTGTGATTAATGCGCTAAGATGTTACATTAGGGAAGGCGGCCCTCCCACCCCTGTCTGTGGGCCCCACTAGGCTGGGTGGGTTCTCAGGAACGCAGCTGACTGCATGTGAACACGCACGTTCCCAGCGTTTGGCAGGGCTGCAGGACTGCAAGGCGCTGGCTCTTCCATCACACTGTCATCGCGTAGCAGGAAACACCCTGGGCAGCCCAGCTGCAGTGCTGCTGGCAGCAGAGAGCTGACCACGGTGGGGAATGGCACCAGGCCAATCCCTCCTGTCCTCCACAGCCCCCCTGTGATGTCTGTGGTAGGCTCTTCATGGCCATGCAACCACTGACCTATCACTGGGCTGGATAGGACCCTCAGTCTCCATGCTGAGCAGTATTTCAAGGACTTCAGTGCATCCTGAGTTGTCATCGTCACTATTTACCATTACCACCATTATCAAAGCCACTTACCTGCCCCTTGACATGCTCCAGGACAGTCTACCTGGGCCCCCTTTCAACCAGTGTGCCATTCCTGAAACCCCTCCCATACAGACATTGAGGCACCCTGACTGTTGATATGGCAGCCATTTTAAAATTCAGTTCCATTCAGAACAAATATAACTAGCCTCCATTATCTTCATTCACTTCACATTTATTGATTTCCTCTGTGCCTGACACTGGGATTAAACAGTGAATGCGCCTGGTTTTCAGCACTTAGTGAAGCAGTGGCTGGGACAGTGCAGTCATTTATTCTCCAGTCCTCCTGAAAAATTCCCGGATACCCTCTCCCCGCTTCTTTGGCTCGCCCAAGAAATAGCCATATCGGTTGGCTAGAGCATTAGCAAGGAGAGTATAAAAGAGTGTGGGTAAATCAGACAGCTGTTCAAATTGCAGCTCTATACTCACGTATTATGAGACATTAAACTACTTAATACCTCTGAGCTCAGTTTCCTCATTTGTAAAATGGCAATAATGAACTCTTCATTAAAGGAGCATTGTGAAGATTAACAAACTAAGAACATGTGCAAATGGCCAATGTTGGTGTCTGACACATAGTAGCAGACCCTCTTAAATGGTAGTTACTATTGTTGTGGTGGTTATATACTATTATTACTATCACCATGACTACAGTTGTTATTAACATCTTTGTCCTTTGGCTGGGAGGATAGCCATCAGGTGAGAAGTACCTTGGAAAAACCCTTGGCAGATATATCTCCTAGGAAGTAGCTTATCTAAGTTTCAGGTGGGCGCATAGCACATTGTACCAATTCCAATTTTTCATTGGAGGTGGCAAAACCTTTGACAAAAGCAAACATTTATATCTTTCTGGAGGAAAAATATAATTGAGAGGTTTTTTTTTTTTTTTTTAACTTATATGTGATCTCCAGTTAATTGTTTCATCCCCAGGGATCAGTATTCTTAAAAACAAAACAAAACAAAAGACCCTGGGTTGGAATCCTACTCTGACTTACCAGAGGGAGGGAAGTACCACCAACAGTTCTTTTTCCTTACTTTTTCTTTTAAAGGGTTTGGCACATCATGATTTTTTTTAAAAAATAATTATCATCATCTAAAAATGCTTTATATGTGAATAATTATTGTTTGTTTTTCTCTCTTTTTCTTTTTTTTTTTTTTTTTTTTAGTTTGGGGGAGTTGGAGGATTACAAGGGAGAATTACAACTTGACATCTCTCTCTCTCTCTCTCTCTCTCTCTCTTTTGAGACTGCTTCTCTTTCTGTCATTCAGGTTAGGGTATAATCCCAGCTCACTGCAATCTCTACCTTCCAAGCTCAAGTGATCCGCCCACCTCAGCTGCCTAAGCAGCTGGGACTACAGGCGCAAGCAACCACACCTGGCTAATTTTTACACTTTTGTTTTTTTTTTTTTTTTTTTTTTTTTTGAGACGGAGTCTCGCTCTGTCGCCGGGGCTGGAGTGCAGTGGCCGGATCTCAGCTCACTGCAAGCTCCGCCTCCCGGGTTTACGCCATTCTCCTGCCTCAGCCTCCCGAGTAGCTGGGACTACAGGCGCCAGCCACCTCGCCCGGCTAGTTTTTTGTATTTTTAGTAGAGACGGGGTTTCACCCTGTTAGCCAGGATAGTCTCGATCTCCTGACCTCGTGATCCGCCCGTCTCGGCCTCCCAAAGTGCTGGGATTACAGGCTTGAGCCACCGCACCCGGCATTTTTTACACTTTTTTACTTTTTTGTAGAGATGGGTTTCACCATGTTGCCTGTGGCTGGTCTTGAACTCCTGGGCTCAAGCAATCCTTCCACCTTGGCCTCCCAAAGTGCTGGGATTACAGGCGTGAGCCACCGCGCCCAGCATACATCTCATTTCTTCATCCCCTTAGACAGGCAGAAGAAAAATAACTTTCTGAATCCACCTAGGAATCAGCCCATTCAGACCAGATCAGTTATTAACAGCAATAATACAGAAACACTTACACATCAATTTGGCTTTAATTGTACAGAAAGAGCTGGGCATAGTGGCTCACACCTGTAATCCCAGCACTTTGAGATTGCTTGAGGCCAGGAGTTGGAGACCAGCCTGGGCAATATATCAAGAGTCCCTCTCTACAAAAAAAAAAAAAAAAGAAAAATGCACAAATGGAATTTTAATTTTTAAAGATGTCTAGTTTTGTATCATATAGAACAGGAAGATAACCTAGACAGATAATTTCTACACATAAAAATATTTCCTTCACTCAATGTAATAATCATAAAGTGGTTTTCATGACATCCACTTTCAGATCTTGATATTGGGCCCAATTCACAATTTGAGTACAGTTTTCCTATTTTTATTGCCAATGCATTGAGTACAGCTATTTCCCACTGTTTCAATCAGAGGGAGAAATTTCCTCTAGGGTTATTTATTTTCACTCTTTAATTTTAATTCATGTGCCTCTGGAGAATGTATCTTTTGTATCATTCTGTTTCCAAAACCCTAAGGAAAACAGAAGACAAGATGCCATTGCTTTAGGGCCTTTAAAAGGTTATTCAGAGGGGTCTCTCCTGAACTTTTTTTTTTTGTAAGTCATATTTCAAGTCTTTGATCTTGACAACCCTGAAATATTACCTTACAATTACATCATAACTATGAAATGACTTTTGTTGGCTAGTGACAGGACTTTTTAGAAAGTTTCCATTAAATACACAAATATTACAGTGAAAGGATGTCAGAGTATTTGAAATGATTAGTGATGGTATTAAAATTGCCAGTATTGCTATATATTGTGCCCCTAGGAAATTCAGAATATTTATGATCAGGCCTTCAAGTAGTCTAGACTTTTTTTCTCTCCTTTTAAAAGTGATTTTTAGCCTTTTCCACATGCTTTGCCATTACTTAAAGACTTTAAAGCCATTGTTATTTTTTCAGCAGGGAAAAATAGCTAACATTCACACAAAAGTCAATAGAGCAACTGAACGAAATAAAATCATCTCAAACATTTATTAATTCAATAAATGTTTACTGTAGAGTCACAACACACATGGTACAAATTCAACTGTGTGCCCTTGGCCCTTCTCGCTCTTCACTAAAAAGAAAGAGAAAGAAAAAAAATAACTCTTTCAATAGTGGCTGTTCCATTCACCCATCCACTCAGTGACTGAGGTCCCAGAGCTGGCAAGAGGAGGGTCATGGATCCACTGTCAGCTTGGCTAGTTTTACTTTCTTCGTACCTCTCAGAGGTGAGGCTGAATGAGATGCTAGAGTCTGAAAAATAAGTGTTTAGGGTACATCTGGGCCTGTAAATAAGTGCCGACACATTCATCTTGTTCCCAACTAAAACCAGATAGCAATCTGATCCATTGTTGGAGAAAAACCTAGCTGTGTTGAACTTGGTGAAGGATGTTACTATACTTTATAAGCCATTGAAGGGGCTGGGCACAGTGACTCATGCCTGTAATCCCAGCACTTTGGGAGGCTGAGGCAGATGGATCGCCTGAGGTTAGTCAGGAGTTCAAAACCAGCCTGGCCAACATGGTGAAACTCCATCTCTACTAAACAAAAATACAAAAATCAGCCGGATGTGGTGGTGGGCACTTATAATTCCAGCTACTCGGAAGGCTGAGGCATGAAAATCACTTGAACATGGGAGGCAAAGGTTGTTGCAGTGAGCCGAGATCGTGCCACTACACTCCAACCTGGGTGAGAGTGAAACTCCGTCTCAAAAAAAAAAAAAAAAAAAAAAAAAAAAGCCACTGAAGGGATTTTCCAAGGTTAATCTTGAAAGTTTTATTTGTGCTACCACTCATGGTAGATGCTCAATGCAATGTATCCAATAAAGTACATCTGCTATATTCAGGCTCTGTGCTGTATACGGGGGAAATTTTGAAGATCTGAAAACAAGACTATCCACACAAACATACATAAACATACACATATCTGACTTGAGGATGAGCCACATTTTTGTAGAGTGGGCCACTCTTGACGTGTCCTTTTCTCTTTTTTGTTTCGAGACGGTCTCATACTGTTGCCCAGGCTGGAGTGCAGTGGCCGGATCTTGGCTCACTGCAACCTCCACCGCCTGGGTTCAAGCGATTCTCCTGCCTCACCCTTCCGAGTAGCTGGGACTATAGGCATGTGCCACCCACCATGCCCAGCTAATTGACACATCCTTTTCTAGCCTAATAGTTTAACTCGTATTTACTTATTAGGAACTGTGAGTATGCCAAATGATATAAATTTAAAGGGTGAGATGAGATAAATTTTTATTTAGATTTCTCTTTTTAGAAGTAATTATTGATACAGTTGGAAATTTTGTTTTGTTGATGGTAATGATGGCTTTTTAGAACAAGCTAGTGATTTAAAAATAAGTGTAGGTTGGGCGCGGTGGCTCACGCCTGTAATCCCAGCACTTTGGGAGGCCGAGGCAGGTGAATTGCCTGAGGTTGGGAGTTCGAGACCAGCCTGACCAACATGGAGAAACCCCATCTCTACTTAAAAAAAAAAACACACACACACACACACAAAAATTAGCTGGGCGTGGTGGCGCATGCCTGTAATCCCAACTAGTCGGGAAGCTGAGGCAGGAGAATCGCTTGAACCCGGGAGGCAGAGGTTGCAGTGAGCCGAAATTGAGCCATTGCAACCCAGCCTGGACAACAAGAGCAAAACTCCATCTCGAAAAAAAATGGAAAAACCAAAAACAAGTGTAGCTGAGCGTGTTGTGGCGCCCATGAGTAATCCCAGCACTTTGGGAGGCCGAGGCAGGTGGATTGCATAAGCTCAGAAATTCGAGACCAGCTTGGGCAACATGGTGAAACCCAGTTTCTACAAAAAAAAAAAAAAAATGCAAAAATTAGCTGGGCGTGGTGGCACACATCTATAATCTCAGCTACTCAGGAGGCTGAGGTGGGTGGATCACTTGAGCCTGGGCGGTCAAGGCTGCAGTGAGTCAAGATCACGCCACTGCACTCTAGCCTGGGTGACAGAGTGTCTTAAAAACTAAAAAAATAGAGGCCGGGTGTGGTGGCTCACGCCTGAAATCCCAGCACTTTGGGAGGCCAAGGCGGGTGGATCAGAGGTCAGGAGTTTGAGACCAACGTGACCAACATGGTAAAACCCTGTCGCTACTAAAAATATAAAAATTAGCCAGGCATGGTGGCGTGTGCCTGTAATCCTAGCTACTCAGGAGGCTGAGGCAGGAGAATAGCTTGAACCCGGGAGATGGAGGTTGCAGTGACCCGAGACTGGGCCACTGCACTCCAGCCTGGGCGACAAGAGTGAGACTCTGTCTCAAAAAAAACAAAAAACAAAAAACAAAAAAAACAAAAAACAAAAAAACACTAAAAAAATAGGCCTGGGGCAGTGGCTCACACCTGTAATCTCAGCACTTTGGGAGGTCAAGACAGGTGGATCACTTGAGGTCAGGAGTTCAAGACCAGCCTGACCAACATGGTGAAACCCCATCTCTACTTAAAAAATACAAAATGAGCTGGGTGTGGTGGCACACGCCTGTAATCCAAGCTACTTGGGAGGCTGAGGCATGAGAATCGTTTGAACCCAGAAGGTGGGGAGGTTGCAGTGAGCCGAGATTGCGCCATTGTGCTCCAGCCTGGGCAAAAAGAGTGAAACTCTGTCTCAAAACAGAAAATAAATAAATAAATAATATAAATGAAAAAAACTGTAAACACAGAGAGCTTATTTGCTGATCACTGTGCCACATTAGCCAGTGGAAGGCTCTTATCTGTAACACGTATACATGTTTAGTCGTGAGCCATAACATCAAACATTAACTGGCACATATGTACTGGATTCTGTGAATTGCTTCCCTGGCCCCAAACAGCCTCAGTTGCACCAAATCTGAAATGCATCCTGCCAAGCATTTTCCCCCTAATTGTTTTAACACAGGATATTTTCAGGAAAAGCTAATCCACCCGTTTCTAATTCCATTACAGTTTGCCCCCTTAAGATGTTACCTTGCCCAAGCTAATTCTATCAAAAAAAAAAAAAAAATCTTCTTACTTCCTTTTTCAAGGTTTCACTACTTTGCAAACAGGTGGTCCATCAAACAGCTGCCCATGCCCTCCCCCTCAACTCATGTTTGATTCAAGCTCAGAAGGAGCCTTGTTTAAGCACTCAGACTCCCCGAGAGGTTGGAAAACACACCACCCCGGGATCAGGAGGAGAGAACTGTGAAGCAAGCACTGAACTTTCTCACAACTCAAGCCTAATCCTTCCCTCTCTCCTTATAGGATCAAATGGAAATTGCAAAGGTCATATGCAATAACTCATTCAAGCTGACCTTTCGAGTTCAAGAGAAACTAGGGTGACAAGATAGAAGTGTGGCTTTTAGACAGAGGGCCATCCTGCCTGGGGACATCAACAGATCTTGGTACCTTTATTTTAGAACTAGAAAGAATGGCAGGAGAAGCAACGAACATCCTCATTAAAGCTGATTACTGGAGAGACTCAAAATCCTCCTTTCCTCTTTGGTATCACCTAAGTCACTCTTGTCAATCTGTGAAGCTGCACATCATTATTTTAATTGTCTGCAGCCCTTGGGTGAGTTTTAATCATCTCAGTGGCCTGGTGGCTACAAGCAGGGCTCTGGACACTACAGTGAAGTGTTTTCACAGGCACATTTGGTGTCCACCAATTCAGATGGGACCAAAGGAACTAAAGGGACATAGTCTCATTGATAAACTCCGGGGCAAGTTTTGGGTTTTGTTTTGTTCCTTCTGTCATAGCATCGGAGCTAATTGTCCTCTGATGTAACAAAGATAAGTCAGAATCAGGCTCTGGCAAAGGTTTGTATTTGATCAACAAAACACTACACAAAAAATAGGTAGTCCGGCATTGCCCTGCTTTCCGAAGCTCTCACTGCTATGGGTTCAGCCCTACTAAAAAATGCTTCCTTTCTGCAAAACCTCCCGATAATCTTCCTAAAGGAAAAAGCCTTAAACAAAAGCTCCCTCTGCATAGAATGTTAATTATCAGGTGACAGGAGTGTCAGCGGGTTCAGCTTCAGAGAAATGCTGAAATCAGTGACACACATGTCCTTTCGAGTGTTACTCAGTTCTCCTTATGTTCCTGCACACATCCTTCAACCCGGGGAATCCACAGGTCTGTGCCTCAAGAGCCCCAGAATCACTCATCCCAGCCTGGCTGCAGATTCCACCCACAGCCGTGGGTATGCCCTGCCTGCACTTCTGCGCTTTCCTCAAAACCACATGATGGGACGGAAACCTGAAACATTCCTTGGGTGCTCCTGGTATTTGAATCATTGTCTAAATGGGTTTGACATAACAAAGTTTAGAAACTTTGTAAAGAGAGAAATAGGTGGCTGAGGGGGGATGGTTCACATCTGTAATCCCAACACTTTGGGAGGCCGAGGTGGAAGGATCACTTGAGGTCAGGAGTTCGAGACCAACCTGGCCAACGTGGTGAAACCCTATCTCTACTAAAAATACAAAAATTAGCCGGGCTTCGTGGTGCATGCCTGTGGTCCCATCTACTTGGGAAGCTGAGGCATGAGAATGACTTGAACCAGGAGAAGGGGGTTGCATTGAGTTGAGATCTCACTGCTGCATTCCAGCCTGGGTGACAACATGAGATTCCGTCAAAAAGAAAAGAAAGGAAGAAAGAAACAAAAAATAAATAAAGAGAGAAATAGGGGAAAGTGAGAGAAAAGATGGGAACTGTCAAAAAACAGTGATCCTGCAGTATGTTGCAGGAGACTCACAGTAAGCAAATGCCGGCCGCCTGGAGGGCAGGCGTGGTGCCAGTTGTATTTGGGTGGCCCCATCAGAGACCCTGATGGCTGTTCATATTGCTGCCACCCTTCTATCTGGACATTTCTTGTAAGATCTTTCAACACTACTCTAGATTTGTGTAATTCTGAATCTCTGTGGCTATACAGAGAAAAATGAGGTACAACCAAAATAGGAGTGCGGCTCTCTGGAGAATCTCTTGGATTCTAAGGGAGGTATAGCTCAGGGGTGACCTACCAGAAAGTTTGTCTAAGATCTTTACTGCCCACTGGTGTTGCCAGGGAAACTGGCATGGTAGAAGTTGGCCCATGCTGAGCCTTATTAATAAGTAGCTCAGATTTGCTGTCACACAAAGGCCGAGGAACCACCATGACATGGCAATAGATACAGGGTGAGGGCAAAGCAGGAATGTGAAAGAACCACAGTTATATGGATACAGTAAGGAGACAGTTAAGGACACTGGGGTAAGTGTAGAGGGCTGGTTCATGTTGAGATACAGAAAGAAAAATGTCTTCCCTTAAACAAATCAACACCCCATATTCTTGCCATAGAGATAAGAAAAGTGGTGATGAACCAACCCAAAGTAATCTCCAAGGGAGACAGCCTTTTTGGAGATATGACAATCTACAAAGTCTTTGATTTCCCAACATTCTCCCTTCTGTGCCTTACAGTGCAGAGTGATACTGATGTATTAAGCCAAAGTGATCTGAGGTTAATTTAATTTTGAGGATTTCTCAACATGCCTTCAGATAGTTGGAGACACTCTAGGTTGTTGTGAAACTGAGGTTGGAAGTACCTGTCATCCCACAGATCTAGGCTTAGTGGGGCCAACTGATTGCCTCAGGGGGAGAAATAAAGGAAGTACTAAGAAACCTCCTTTTTCAGGTGAAGGTAAGTAACAAGAAAAAGGATAAGCAAGTTTATTTAATAAATGATTTCATGACCTCTGAAATCCACCCTTCCAGCATGCAGCTGGGGCTAATCCTGCCTGCTCAGGCCTGGGATGGGTGAGCCTGCTTGAGCCTTGGGCAGTTGCAAAATCAGACAACAAAAGAAAGGCCTGGGTACCAGCCTTCAGAGGTAAGTCAAGCGAGCTGGCCGCTTTTCCTAAACAAAGAGTGCACACATGCACCAGTACTTGATTGAAGACAATTTTTTTTTTTGAGACAGAGTCTCGCTCTGTTGCCCGGGCTGGAGTACAGTGGCATAATCTCAGCTCATTGCAACCTCTGTCTCTCTGGTTCAAGCGACTCTCATGCCTCAGCCTCCCAAATGACTGGGATTACAGGTGTGCACCACCACACCTGCCTAATTTTTGTATTTTTAGTAGAGACAGGCTTTCACCATGTAGACCAGGCTGGACTCGAACTCCTGACCTCAGGTGATCTGCCCATCTTAGCCTCCCAAAGTGCTGGGATTTAGACATGAGCCACTGTGCCTGGCCCCTGATTGAAGATAAATTTCTATAAACATTTCCTTCTCAGCAAATTTTAAGGCAATTAGAAAGGCTCCTGTCCTTTCTAAGCCTATATTTTCAGTTTTTCCTTTATTTCTGTGACCTACCTACATATCTTCATGATAAATGTCTTTTTGCTTAAATTAATTAGAATTTGGCTTCTGTTGCTTGCAATTGAAGTATTCTAACTGCTACACACACCTTCAGAAAAAGCCCAGGTCATTAAAAATGGAAAACCAAAATAGAAAAATAGGAATTTTGAATTCCTATTTTTCCTAGCTTTTTCCCATCGAGAAGGAGAGAGAAGGACGGAGACAATTGCACTCATTGGTTTGCTTTGTGAGGTCATAATTTTTCACTATTTGCCAGAAGAAGTAAGATACCCGTTGAGATGGAGAAGTCGTCTAATGTGAACACTGCAGAGTTTACAGCTCAGTCTCCTGTTAGAATGTCTGAAATTCTTTTGCTCTGAAATATGTCCTTTCCATGTCCCCAGACCAGGCTTTGCTGACAACAGTCGGGGATGTTTTCAGTACTCCTCAGCTCAAGTCATCATCTAATGCAGAGATAGGCTTCATTTCATTGACAGAAGCTGTAAAGCTGACTCTTTACTGAACATCTCTCTTCTGTGTGTCCAATGCCAGACAAGGCCCTGGGGGAAATGCAGAGGAACAGGACCCTGTTTCTGCTCTTGAGAAATTCACAGTTTAGTGGAGCAGCTGGGCACTGACGCTCCTTACATGGTAGCTGCTCCTGAACGGAGGCCACGGTTGCTAGGCAGCTGGTTCAGAACAGTTATTCAAGTCAGGAAGTCAAGTCCTGCTTTTAGCTCTGCCCCTTGACATGTGAGATAAGTCACTTGTCTGAGGATCCTCTGCCTACAGTGTAATACATATAATTAGAGAATTACTTAACATCTCCCTATAATGAGCTGCAGTTGCATATGCCTGGATATATTTTAATGATTCCAATCAAAAGGGAATACAATCTTGTTCCCAGGTCTTCCTGAGTAAAATCCAAGCACCCGTTCCCACCAGTCTTATAGGTCATTATTATATTTCTTTGGTGTCTTCCAAAATGGCATGACTAAATTCAGTAAGTTTATTGAAAGAATGAGCAAATGACTCAAGAGTCAGTATTGGCTCCTTATGCTACAATGTCTAGCACTTAAACAACTGTGCCCTTCACGGTCATGGACATCTGTCCTTTTTGCCTGCTCAGCTTCCATTCCCCCTTTTTCTAGTAATAACTCCTCATTTGGCTTTGGGGAACTATCGCTTCCTGTTGGATACAATCATAGTGGTTCTTTTAACCAAATCTAAGCCAGGCTAGAAACACAACACCTGAATTTCAGTTTTGAATGTTCTTGAAAATGGTCAGAGATCAACAGAGACTGCAGAATCCCGAAGAGACTACCACTGGTTCTTGCTACCTGAACCCTGGGCTTTGCTCTGGCTCCTGTCCTTTCTAAGCCTATAGTTTCTGCTTTTCCTTTATTTCTATGACCTACCTGCATATCTTCATGATAAATGTCTTTTTGCTTAAATTAATGAGAATTGGCTCCTGTTACTTGCAAATGAAGTATTCTAACTGCTACACACACCTTCAGAAAAAGTTCAGGTTATTAAATTGGAAAACCAAAATAGAAAAATAGGAATTCTGAAGCTAAAAGAAGCTTTTGAAATCTAGTTAAACTCTTTCATTTCCCATAAAATCTGACCAGGAGAAGTGATGTGACTTGATGAATATCCTACTGTTGGTTGGTAAAAGCCAAGCCTAGAACCCAGGAGACCTAGAACCCAGGAACCCTTCCACTTTTCAACCCTATTTCCTGTCCTCAGATCTTCTCTTCTAAGGTTATTGCCTATGGCTACTTTCATGCTAGTATAGTAGAGTTGAGTAGCTGTGACAGATGACATATAGTGTCCCACATCTAAAATATTTACAATCAGGCCCCTTACAGAAAAAGGTTGCCAACACCTGCCATACACCATACATAAATGAATGTATGACTGTGTTCCAATAAAACTTTATTTATAGATACCGAAATGTTAATATCATATAATTTTCAAGTTTCTTAAAATATTCTTTTGATTTTTTTAAACATTTAAAAATGCAAAACCCATTCTTCGTTCATGGACTGTACAAAAACAGGTAGCAGGCTGGATTTGACCTACAGAATGATGGGATCCTGCATGCATCCCTGGTTTTAGCCAGTTTGAGTTAGGGTTTCTGCTATGTGCAATGAAATATGACCTAACTGATAAAATAAAGTCATCCATACATTTATTGCTCATCTATTATGCGTGAGGCACACAATGAGGAATAAGACTCAATTCCTTCTCCTAAGGACTCAGTAATCTAGTTAGGGACTCAAGGGCTTCCATAATAGTAGTCACCATTTATTAAGCACTTATAACAATGTGCTGATTGCCTTGCCCTTTAGATGAATTATCTCATTTAGTCTTAATGATGCCATGAAGTGGCTTATTGCTATGGCATGGATTAGGAAAGCGAGGCTCAGAGAGATCAAGTACCTGGTCCAAGGTCACACCACTTACAAGTAGTAGAGCAGAGTTGAACCCAGGTTGTGTGACTCTGCAGCCTGGAGACCCAAATGCTGTGCTAAATGAACCCACCATACACTGTGATTCCCACTGTGTGTCATCTGCCTGCTCCTGCCCAGTCCTCCACAGACCAGAGGACTTCCTGCTGAAATGCTGCTCATCCCTCTGTCCCAGGTCTTTTAACATCCCAACCACCAACTTTTGAAATTCCTCTTCCTTCTTCTGAGCACTCATAGCACCTGATGTCTAGTAACTCATCTTGAGCATATAGAGTTTTGATTACCATTTAACTTTTTCTCTCTCCCCAAGCTATACTACAGTTTCAAGGGTGGGAACATTCCTCTGCCTCTTTGGTAACCCTTGGGGACAAATACACAGTCAACTCAGAGTTGAAACAAACTATCAAAAGAATGAGATGAAAGGAGAGATCAGGCAGCTAAAGAAACAATGAAGGACCAAGAAATCATCACCTTCTATAAGTCAGAAAAAAACTAAAGGCACAAAAAACACCAGTCCCCAAAATGAAACGAACACATTAGGGAAATACTTGAGGTAATACAAGTTAAAACAGAGGGGAAAAGCAATAATTAAAGCAACTATCAATAAAGGAATAGAAATAGAAGGTAAATTGATATCCATCCCTGAAACAGAAGCCTCCTCTCTATCCTAAAAAATAGAACTGAAAAAATATTTGAGAGCATAATACAGAAAAACTTTTCCAAACTCAAAGAACACTTGAATCTTCAGATTTAAAAGGCCCACTCAGCTGGGCACAGTGGCACACACCTGTAATCCCAGCTACTTAGGAAGCTGAAGCTGGAGTGTTGTTTGAGCCCAGGAGTTCAAGACCAGCCTGGGCAACATAGCAAGACCCCATCTCAAAGAATGAATAAAATAAAATAAAATAAAATAAAATAATAGGGCCCATTCTATGCCAGACAAGGTCTAGATACTTAGAAAAGAAAATAAAGAGAGAGAGAGAAGAAAGAAAAGAAAGGAAAGAAAGAAAGAAAGAAGGAAAGAAAGAAAGAGAAAGAGAAAAAAGAAAAGAAAAGAAAGAAAGGAAAGAAAGAAGGGAGGGAGGGAGGAATGAAGGAAGGAAGGAAGGAAAGAAGAAAGGGCCCATTCTAAACTAGGGAAATCTGATATAGATCAATCAATAAGAATTCTTGTCCAGGTGTAGTGTCTCATGCCTGTAATCCCAACACTTTGAGAGACCGAGGCAGGTGGATCACTTGAGGTCAGGAGTTTGAGACAAGCCTGGCCAACATGGTGAAAACCTGTCTTTACCAAAAATAAAAATAAAAAAAATTAGCCAGGTATAGTGACATGCACCTTAGCTACTAGAAAGGCTGAGGCAAGAGAATCGCCTGAACCTGAGAGGTGGAGGCTGCAGTAAGCCGAGATCATGCCACTGCACTCCAGCCTGAGTGACAGAGCAAGACTCCATCTCAAAAAAACAAAACAAAACAACAACAAAAAAAAAACACCTAGGATCTGACAAGGGGACAACTACAAGACTGACTTCAACATTCCAAATAGCAACATTTACTGCCAGAAGGCAATAGAAAAATGCCTACAAGGTTCTGAGGAAAAGAAAAGGCAATTCAAGAACATTATACTCAGCAAGATGTCACTCACATACATAGTGACGTAACAGTCAAACATTCTCAAATATGAAAGAATTTGGGGAATATTAACACCAATAAGTCCTTCTGCAGGGGCAAAAAAATGGGAGAAAAAAGCCTACTCGATAGTGAAATACAACCAGTCAAAAAAATTGACCAAATTATAGAACTAGTAATGTGAAACTCTTGATAAAAGGACTAGCAGTAAACACTGAATTCAATTAAATATAGAATAAGGACTAGACCTCTGGAGAAATAAATAGATGCAAATCAGAATGTAGATGCTATAAAGTCAAACAAATTAAAAATTATAGACGCATCAAAAATTGGGGGTGGGGAAGAAGCATGAGAGCACTAAATCATCTTATTACCTGGCAGGAAGCCCATCAAAACCACCCACCCAACCTTTCAGTTAATTTTCATCATCTATTATATTTTTCTAATCTTGGGATGATCTTCTAGAAACTAATATTGTCATTCAGGAACTAATCTTTGAAGTTTATTAATTTCACCTGAGTTCCTTTTTCTGTTAAGTTCAGGTAAAACCAAGCCTAATGTTTTTAATTATTGTAAAAGCATGCATAATATAATCATGTTACAATAAAATTATTTGTGATCTCTCTTGCTTTCTTATTATTTTTCAATGGTAATTGTAACAATAGCTAATTCTTTTTACGGGCTCACTACTTGTCAACACTATCTTAAGAACTTTACATGTATCTACAAATTTAATCCTCATAAAACTTTTTATTTCTTTTTTGAGACAGGGTCTCGCTCTATTGCCCAGGCTGGAGTGCAGTGGCGTGATCATGGGTCACTGCAGCCTCCACCTCCTGGGCTCAAGTTATCCTCCCACCTCAACCTCCCAGATATCTGGGACTACAAGTGCACGCCACCACACCCAGTTAATTTTAAAAAAAACATTTTTTTTTTAGAGATGAGGTTTTGCCATGTTGTCCAGGCTGGTCTTGAGGTCCTGGGCTCAAGTGATCCACTCACCTCAGCCTCCTAAAGTGCTGCTATTACAAGCATGAGCCACTGCCGGCCCCCCACATAAAATTTTTATGGAGTAGATAATATCATCACCCCCATTTTACAGGTAAGGAAACTGAGGAATGGAGATGTTTCCTATGGGTTACACAGATAGTACATGGGAGAGCTAAGAGTCAAACCCAGGGATTCAGGCTCCAGGGTCTTTGCTGTCTTTGCTCTCAACCATCACCCTATATTGCTTCTCCACAAGTGCATAGGTAGGACATTTGTTGCTTTCTTTGTACTTGAATTTTTAAATGATGATCATATGTCATTTTTTAAAAGTCATTACCAAAAAACAAAAGAGCTTCTACTTAGAAAACAAGATGAATATTCCCCAGGCCAACAGAACAGAGGCTAAACTATCCTGACCATCTAACTAATCTAGGCAGGGTGTGTTTAAGAGAATTAACTCCTTTACAACTAGAGTAGGCTTTGGAACAATAGGTAGCCTGCAACTTTAATGATAATCATTGCAAAACAGCGTATCTGTGTTTTATTGGCTCTAGGCAGATTAGCTGGAGGAAATAAGCTTCCTCAAGAAATCACCTCTAGGAGAGAGGAAAATATGCAATAAAAGAAGAGGTCAAAAAAGTCCCAAGTGTACGCAGTCAGCATCCAGGTTACTGTATCTCTGAGCAATTTGCTGGACTGACACAACTTCATTTTCAATGACATAACATAACCAGCATGATTCATCCTGCTGTCCAAGGGCTATATAGTAAGTGTGGTAATGGGGGAGCATCTCCCGAGAGGGTACAGGAACACCTGTGTGTGTCACCTGGGAATGGCACCCACCTATAAATCCCATCTCTTTGACAATGATTCCAAAGTCCCTGTCACTGTCACTCACCCACAAAATTAATGACTAAAGGGGAGAAGGAGAGGTAATGCCTTGCCCCTGAAATAGAGAGAGAAAGACTGAGAGAGGGACAGAGCAAGTTAATAAATAAAACAAGAGCCTGAAGGGAAGAGCTGCTTTGTCAGAATATAAATATTTCCCTTCCCCTTTTATCTTTAATGTAGTGTGAGAAGCTTATTAAAGGGAAATGCTTCTCTGTCCCTGGAGCCCTCGCACAAGCCTTGCAGAGAGCTGACTGCAGAACGGGGTCGCCTAGCCCCACGCTTCTAAACTCTTCCCTGCTGGAAGTGAGCGTAATGTGCAGAGCAATAAAGAAGGGCTGGGGGAGGAAAGGGAAGCCATTGTGGCCATTAGGATCCTTATCTTGATGGGCCTGGTGTCAGGTTATGTTAATCGCTGGGAGATGCTGAGAGACTGAGGATGAGAAATGCCTGTCTGCTCAAAGGCTTGGCCTGAGATTCCAAGGGAGGCTGACATTGCTAGACTTACCCTCTGCTCCGTTAGAGAGAACAACATCCAAATTTAGACAAAGGGGAATTTGCCTGACGGGGGTGTGGATGGGGTGTCCTGTGGGTGTTCCTCTGAGGAGCCCTTGGTGGCTGCACATCTCACATCTCCAAGAAGACAGCCAGCATGAGCAGTCCCAGCATATCCCCAACAGAAGCCTATTCCAAAAGCACAGAAGACCACATCTCCTTCCTAAAACCCCTAAAAGGATGGGACATTAAGGGCCTACATACCAAGTCAGGCCAACACAGAGCTTGGCACATGGTAGGTGTGCAGTAAGTCTGTACAGCATGACATGGAGGCTGTGCTGGGCTTGTTTACCACTGCATCTGTGGGTCCACACAGAGGGGCTGGCACACTGGGTTTTGGATGGATGAATGAACACATGCATTTAGACACAGTGAAGGCATCTCCTTTGCTGCCTCTCCAAAGGATCTTTGGATCTGGTCAGGATTTGGGTCCTGCTGAGCTTTCAGGCTACCATATCTTTGCTGGCCTTTTGGAGGTATTCAGCTATGTGGTTATACAAAGATAAGCCACCCATCCATCAGGTGCCAGTCTAGCCAAAGGCTAGGAGTTGGGGGTGGAGAGAACGGCTAAACATTGCTGCCAAAACATGCTACTCCTTCACTCTCCTTGGCTGAGATCTTCCAGGGGAGCAGGCCCTGGTTGCTTTGCTACTATACACCACCTGCCACCTACCCATGCATTTCTATTTCTATAATGTAATCAATGGAGAGAACAGAAATGACTTTAAAACTGCATTTCTAAGTCTCTTTTGTGCTCAGACCAGGGTATGCACTTAGCACATGTCTACTGCCATTTCAAACCCATTAGGCACCGCATAATCATTCCTGCTGCAGAACCTGCTCTGCATCCCCATTCGGACGCTCCATCCTACCCATTTTGATGTCTCTTGGGGTCTCATCCTCAATAATTTTGTATGGTTCCCCTTCCCACTGAAACTTAGTAGGTTGGAATAAAGACTCAGCTAGCTACAAATCAGAGAGCTCAAGTCATTGCTATTTCCCTGCACTCACCACTTTCAGGACCAATGACATCTTATGGCAATGTCCATGTTACAGGGAAGTATGTAATTCAGGGATGGTGAGCCATTCTTAGCTGGTTCCTAGAGAATTTCTTGTCCAGGGTTCTAAACATTACCTACAGCAACTGGCAATACCTGATTTAACATTCTGCCTCCTATATAAGCCCCATCTAGCCTCTCCATGGTCTCAGCCGCATTGGGGGCCTGGAACCTTGAGAGGGCCTATTTCCAGTGTTTCCACCAACCAGGTGGAGGAGGAGGTGTGGGAGCGGGGTGGCACACATATATCTGAGTGGTGGTTGTGTGGGAGAGGGATTAAATTTGTACTGTGAAGATCAATGGAAGCCTTGGGGAGGCAGATTTCCGTTCAATATAATGAAGGACTTTCTAATAATTAAAGCTGTCCAAAAAATGAAATGGGAACATGCAAAGAAAGCCCTCTCTCCCTGGAGTTCAAGCAGAGCTGAGATCTCTCCTGTCAGAACTGTGTTTTGGCCAGTGGCACACACACCTGACACTTGTCAGTGTGATCAAGTGGTGCCTCCACGTCTGGAGCCAGATGGCCTGGGTTCAAATCACAGCCCCACTAGTTACTAGCTCCATGATCTTGGGCAAGTTATTTAGCCTCTCTAAGTGTCCATTTCTGCATCTAAAACATTTCAGATAAAAACACATTAGACTTTCTGGGCAATTGTGAGGGTTTTATGTTTAGCAAAGGAATCTGTGTTTTTTTGTTTGTTTTTGTTTGAAAAGTAAGATGGTGTTCTAAGCCTTTGGGTGCTCAAAGCCCTTACTGGTTTATAGAAGTCATAAAAGACAGGCCACCATTTTTACTTGCTACAATATAAAACAGTATTTTTGTAATTAATTGTTTTTGGGGGGATTGGTGTGTTCTTAAAGATAGTAAGGCAGATGTATTGAAGGAGGACCATGGCGATAGGTATAAGGGCCACTGTAACAGGGTCTTGTAGCTGGGGAGGAAGATTGGACTCAACTCCTGTAATTGTTACTTTACATACACACATACACACAAACTTCAGTGTTTAAGCTTTCAGAAATTATAATGAGGAAAATGATTTTAAACCAACAAATTTAACTACATAAAGTAGACAACAACGTTTTTAATGAACAAATATTTATTAAGCACCATCTAGTGCAAAGCCTCCTAGGAAATAAAAATATGTTTTAGGCTGGAAACAGTGACTCACGCCTATAATCCCAGCCCTTTGGGAGGCCAAGGTGGGTGGATCACCTGAGGTCAGGAGTTTGAGACCAGCCTGGCCAACATGGTGAAACTCTGTCTCTACTAAAGATACAAAAATCAGTCAGGCATGGTGGTGGGTGCCTGTAATCTCAGCTACTTGGGAGGCTAAGGCAGGAGAATCGCTTGAACCTAGGAGGCAGAGGTTGCAGTGAGCCAAGACTGTGCCACTACACTCCAGCCTGGTCAACAGAACAAGACTCTACCAAAAAAAAAAAAAAAAAAAAAAAAATTTAGATGCAGATGCTGCCTGCCAGGGGTTTGCCATGCAGCAAATAACTGCTTCTGACCCTTCCACTTGCAAAAATGGGCAGGGTTCCACAGGCTCTGCAAATCTAAAATGAGCTATAGGGCATTTTGAATTGGCTTGTATCCCGAATGAAATGGGCAGGACCATAACATAAAGCAAGTTGAACATTTTTTAATGTGCCATTGGGACTTCAGTTTTTTCCCTGTTCTCCATCAGAAGGTCAGCTGCTCTGAAGATTATAATCATGTTGATAAACACTATATGCATATTGCCTAAAACTGAAAAAGACATTTTTTCTTCTTTTATGTATACCTAGCACAGTTTTTGTTTCTGAAAGACCTATGCCTAAAAAGGGCATGGGTAGAAATAAACATGGGATGCCCAAAATATCTTTTCTATGGGGTATAAGCAACCAGATTTGGAAAAGAAAGATTTTTCTTCAACAGCTCCTGTGGTCTGTAGCAACTTACAAATATCCATCTCTTCAGCGTATTTGTGCACTGGAAATATTCAGGATGGAAATGTGACTTTCCTCTGGCCCTGCCATTCCTACAATATTCTTCTCACTCTCAACTGAGCATACATGATGCCGATAGCCTTTTGAGAAACCAGAAACTTTAGCTCCCATCTGCCCAGATCAAATTGCCTCTTTAAACCATTACCAATAATAATCATTCCTTACTGAGCATTTGTAACATGCCCGGTACTAAGTACATTGTATTATCTCATTTGACCTTTGCAATCCTATGAAGCAGGTGCTACTGTTACATATTATCACCATTTTACAGATGAGGAAACTGAGGCCAAGGGGAGTTAAGAAGCGGGTCCAAAGTCACATAACTAACAAACTACTGAACAAGGATTAAAATCCACAAAACCTAGGCTCTCCACCAAAACTATCAAACTGCATCTCTAAAGAAAGAGGAGTCCCCACTATACCAAAACTAACAGCTTTCAAAATCGTGAATGGGAAAACTACTCTATAGTTCTTAGAAGAGAATGTGAGATTGTTTCTAGAGGAAATATCCTGTATTCCTTAGAGCGATGCAGTATCCCATGAACATCCTGGTCTTGTGATTTTCTCTGGGACAGCTGGCTGCATAGGAGGTAGAGAGAAACACATCCTCACCGAGGCTTCCACAGAAAACACAAGCTCATCCTGTCTGTTTGCTCTCTAAAAGCCTTCTCCAGGTCAGGCATACACAGATGGCTTGTGCTGTTAGGAGCAGCCTAAATTTCTTTCTTGTTCTAATTTCCTTCTTTTTTTTTTTTTTTTTTCTTCAAAGAGAGAACTGGATTCAATGTCCCATTCTGAAGCTGGCGTGGTGTCTCAAGCCTGTAATCCTAGCACTTTGGGAGGCCAAGGCAGGTAGATTATCTAAGGTCAGGAGTTTGAGACCAGCCTGGCCAACATGGTGAAACCCCATCTCTACTAAAAATGCAAGCAATTAGCCGGCATATTGGCAGATGCGTGTAGTCCCAGCTACTTGGGAGGCTGAGGCACGAGAATCGTTTGAACCTGGGAGGCGGAGGTTGCAGTGAGCCAAGATGGTGCCACTGCACTCCAACCTGGGTCACAGAGTGAGACTCCATCTCAGAAAAGTCCCATTCTTTGAATTACCACCTGTGTAACCCTAGACCTCTCTATGCCTTGGTTTTCCCACCTGTAAAATGGGTGGAACACACTGTAGCCACCTCAAAGGGCTGCTGTGAGGATGAAAACTCAAGAAGTGTGGGCTAAGGTCTTAGCACAATGCCTGACTATGGTAAACACTCAATAAATGTTAGCTGTTAATAATAAAAATAGTAATGACACGGCTAATACCAGACACCAGAGTCAGCTAGCTGGCTTACTCGTAACTGTTTAGCTGGAATTTAAGTCAGGACATCATCAACCCTGGGTGCCAAAACACAGCAAGACCAATATGGTCCTCAGAACTAGGGTTTTAAAATAGGGTAATCTCTTGGAGCCATGGACCAGCTTTATAAATTAACACTAGGGGAAGAGAAGGAGTGAAGTTTCACAAGTAAACCAAAGCCCCTTTTGTTAGAGTGAGAAGTCTGTCGCTTCTTTTGTTTATCTCTTCTCTAAATGTTTCCTCTCCGGCCTCTCAGGCTGTTTTCAAAACCCCTCAGTTTTGGTAGCAGCTCTTCACAAGTCTGCTGGAAGCCAGAGAAACAGGCCAACAGCCCCTTCCCCAGCATAAACAGCCAGCAGGCACAGCCAGGTCCCTCCCCTGCCTCTGAGGTGAGGCTGGATGCCAGCAGCAGTGGTTTCTGCAACCCCCTTCCAGTCCTTTCTTGACAAGGCACAGCTGTCCGGGGCAGCTCAGGCTGTGGACACCAAGCAGAGTGGCCCCACTCACCAGCTTTCTGTGGGTCTCCCTGTCACAAGCCACCCCGAAAGCCCCTCACTCCGGCCAGTCACTTGGATCCTTCACTCTGGAACTCACACAAGCTCTTTGCAATGTGAGGTGGGGAGGAAGCAGAGAGAAAAAGTTGGGCCCCTATGTGCAAAGTTCTTGGGGGAAAACACAAGCCCAGGAACCCAAACGTGTGGATTCTAGTTATAGTTCTTTCTGTCATGAATTGTCCAGTACTTGGACAATTCACTCTACCATCTTGGGCTTCAGTTTTATCACCCCCAAAATAAAGGGAATGAATGACTGGAATCTGAGATCACTTATTAAAAAATCCATCCCTAGGCCAGGCGCAGCGGCTCATGCCTGTAATCCCAGCACTTTGGGAGGCTGAGGCGGGTGGATCACGAGGTCAGGAGTTCAAGACCATCCTGGCCAACATAGTGAAACGCTGTCTCTACTAAAACTACAAAAATTAGCTGGGCATGGTGGCACGTGCCTGTAGTCCCAGCTACTTGGGAAGCTGAAGCAGGAGAATCACTTCAACCCGGGAGGCGGAGGTTGCAGTGAGCTGAGATTGTGCCACTGCACTCCAGCTTAGGCAACAGAGTGAGACTTTGTCTCAAATAAATAAACAAAGTGCAAGGATCACTAGAAATGAGGGAAATTAGCTTTCTTTAACTACTTAATTAAACTAGCAAAAACAGAAAAGCTAGTA
>NC_045444.1:88395987-88428760 GCF_002776525.5 Piliocolobus tephrosceles
CTCTACCATGCCCAGCTAATTTTTGTATTTTTGGTAAAGACAGAGTTTCACCATGTTGTTCAGGCTGGTTTCGAACTCGGCTCAAGCAGTCCACCCACCTCAGCCTCCCAAAGTGCTGGGATTACAAGTGTGAGCCACTGCACCCAGCCTAGCCCTTCATTTTTAAATCACATGATAGACTGGCTCTGAACTCAGGCCAAACTCCCATTATAATTTTTGAGACAAACTCAACGCAGAAAACCAGATTCATTTGTCAATCAAGCCTATAAGATTGGGTCGGGCACGGTGGCTCAGCGCCTGTAAATCCCAGCACTTTGGGAAGCCAAGGTGGGCGGATCACTTGAGGCCAAGAGTTCAAGACCAGCCTGGCCAATGTGGCAAAACCCCATCTCTACTAAAAACACAAAAATTAGCCAAGCATGGTGGCACACACCCGTAGTCCCAACTTCTTGACAGACTGAGGCATAAGAATTGCTTGAACCCGGGAGGCGGAGCTTGCAGTGAGCTGAGATCCGGGCACTGCACTCCAGCCTGGGCGACAGAGCGAGACTCCATCTCAAAAAAAATAAATAAATAAAACAAAATAAATAAAAAAGAAAAGAAAGAAGAGACTGTAAGATCCATGATGACGGGGACACACATTCCCTGCATCTCACACAGCACAGGGCCTGGCACATAAGGACTCTAAATACATTTTAAAAAATAAACAAAGACCATGTGGTTTAATTACACCCTTTTGACTTGAGCTGTACCTTACTCATTCATTCAACCATTTATCGAACCCACTCTGCTGCTGGCACTGTGCCCCACTGCAGTGTGACTGTGTAGATTTAAATAACTTTCTGTGACTACCTATAAACAAAATAACTGGTGACTGAGGCAGGGAATTAAAAGCTAGGAGAGATTCCTCAACATATTAATGAGAAAGTTAGCTAAGAAATAAAGGGCTTCTCTGTTTTCATCCCAGAGGCTTCTGATAGGCAGCATTCTAATAAAAGTTGCTTTAACCGGCTTCACACTTTCAAAGCCAAAATTAACACCATACAACGGAAGGCCCCAAATAAATTCAGAAGGTAAGACCCAAGCCAGGGAGGGACTCGGATTTACTCATGAAAAGGAAATCTCAAAGCTCTCTTCAGTCTCAAACCCGCTCACTCCGCCCTCTCTTAACCACCTCTTTTCGCCACCTCCCTTTGGGGACCCCGCCAGGTTCCTCAGGGCAGCCACTCCTGGCCCCTCCCTCAGGTGAAACCATTCTCAAATTAAATCACAAAGAGGAGCAGCCAGTCTGCAATGATCTGTGTTTATTTAGTAAATGGGTTGATTGCCCTCATTTGTGGAGATTAAGGGTTAATTTCCTAACGCAAAGAAAACCGATTTCTCCAAAAGCAGCCCCAGATAATTAAGTGGAAAAAACAAAATTCAAATACCTCTCCCCATCCCCACCCCTACCAACCTGACCCTTCCCATCCAGTTTTGGCCTCTCGGTGGCCTCTCCTGCAAGGTAGCCACAGGCTGTGGGTTCACTGAGGCTCTGAGGAAGGATTTGGTAAACAAAGGCTTAGGAATTCTTTAGGCCCCTCTAAGCTGACATCTGGCAAATTCGAGATCACATAACAGTTTCTCTCTCCCCCCTCTTCTGGCTTTGAAAGGCAAATGTTTTGAGGTTTGTGTTCTCTCCCATTCACAGGGTTTTTAATCAAGTGGAGTCAAACCACTTTGTCTACACCTTAATTGAAGAGCCTGGCTCTAGAGTTTAAAGTACTATTTAGAATAATGAGGAGGCAGGGAAAGGGAGAGGGGGAAAGGTGGCTAAGTGGAAATGTGAAAGGCTAGAAAAGATGGGCAAGTGGCCCTTCAGGGAACACTCAGGGTATCGCGTGCCCGGCCTTCTCAGCACAAGTGGGCAGAGGCTGTGTGCTGCTGGGCCTGACTGCTGCGCTGCCATCAGAACCTGGGAAGACAAGAAACTCCCTACTTGGGAAGTCCTAGCTTAGGCGAGGAACCCCCAGATAGAGCCATAGGCTATCAGAGCGAAGCCAGATCACAAAGCCCAGTTCCTACCACTTACAGATGCAGACAAAGCTTCAAGAGGTGCACTGACTTGCCGGAGAACAAGGGGTTAGTGGTTGGACCAAGACCCCAAGAATTCTCATTTCCCTGGCTGTAACTGAAGTCTGTCTCTGTTCCTCTGAAGACAGAAATGCACCACATCCATCTCAAAACAAATTTTCATACACTTGGGAAGACAGTTAAATGACTTCATATATTTTTCCAAGAGAAACACACTTTCAACTTGTCTTCTCATCAGCTATTTTGGATCCTGACTGCACAGCAGACTCACTTGAGGAGCTTTTAAACAGACTCTCTAGGAGTGGGGCCCAGAAAGTAGGCTTTTTAAAAAGTAAATCTCTCTACAACTACCTTCCACCATTCCTTTGAGAGTCACCTTTTTAACTTCTTTGGGTTACTCTTCATACTGGTTCCTTCACGCCGCTTCATTTACTTTCCACATGCCAAATTTATGTGTTCAATTTAAGAGCAATAGTAGGGCCAGGCATAGTGGTGCATCCCAGTAATCTCAGCACTTTGGGAGGCCAATCTGGGAGAATCACCTGAGCCCAGGAGTTCAAGACCAGCCTGGGCAACAAAGAGAGACCTTGTCTCTACAAAAAAATTTAAAAATTAGCCAGACATGGTGGCATGCGCCTGTAGTCCCAGCTACTAGGAGGCTGAGGCAGGAGGATCGATTGAGCCCAGAGAGTTCCAGACTGCAGTGAGCTACAATGGCACCACTGCACTCCAGCCTGGGTGACAGAGCAAGACCCTGTCTCTAAACACAAATAAATTAAAACAATAGCAGTGATTGTTGATGCAGGATTAGCTTACGGTCTGCTGTGATTCTCAAGTCTTCTGTCCCAAGCTAGCTTTTCACCATCCTGTATCTCTGCAATGTATACATCTTTATTTTCATTGAACTTCATCTGACGGATGAACTACACAATTTGATTCAACAAATTGAAAGTCTATCTTGTGAAAGACGAGGGAGAAAAATAAGACATAGTTCCTACTCTCAAAGACCTTTCAAATAAATAGGTGGGGTAAGAAAGCACCAAAATGACTGAAATATAAGACAGAATACAGTAATATCAAAGAAAAGTGGCAAAAGAAACTGACGTTTGATGAGTACCTACCATGAGCCAATTATGTTGTGATAAAATAGGATTAGGCTTGGCTGTGAGGCATTGGAAAGTCTAAAACAATGTTGGCTAAAACAAGACCGAAGTTTATTTTGTTCTCATATTTGAGAAATCCAGAGGGAGTCCATCCCAGACTAGCATGGTGCACCTCTGTGTTAGAGACTGAGGCCCTTTCTCCCTTTTACTCCTTTCCCAATGTCACCTCATGGTCCACAACAGCTTGTGGAGTTGCAGCTGTCAGGAGGAGGGAAGGAGGGTACTTGCCACTCCCTTTAAGTGGCACACAACAGTTTTGCTGACACCCCATGGCCTGGGCTCAGTGGATCCCATAAGGGAGTCTGGAAAATGGGATCTTTATTCCAGTTGGTCCTATGTCCATCTGAAGACTGGGGGCTTTATTACTATGGAAGAAGAGGGGAACAGATATTGGCAGACAACTAGTAGCCTCCACACCATGTTAAGAACTTTAGATTCTTCAGTGCACTTATTTCTCAAAACAACCTAAAAGAAAAATGTGTCCCAGGCCTTTACAGATAATTCCTATCTTCCAACACTTTTGCAATCACAGTCAACTCAATGTCAATTGCAGCCCTGGGAGGTATATTCTCAAATTCTTTATCCAGGCCATTGAGCAAGATGAAGGTGGTTGCAAGACCTAGCCTTGTTAATCACCCTTCAGTGGATACCTCTCCTAGGCTGGTGCTGATGCTTTATGGTCAGCCTTCTGCTACTATGGACACATTCTCCAGGAGAAAGTCAGAAGAGATGTGTGTTTTCACCCTTTTCTAAGCCTGGCACTGTGGTTAGTAAGGTTCTCCCTGGTAACAGATAAGGAGTCAGACGGCTTTATTCATAGGGATGGCAGAATTCCAAGGGAAGGAAGCAACCACGAAACAGCTCTCAGGACTTGGTCTTTTTGTCTTCTCCTTCTGAAACAGGTGTTCCTTCTCTCCTTCCTTCCTTTCTCCTTTGTTTCTTTCCTTCCTTTCTTCTGTATTTTTCCACTATAAAGGCCACTGCTCTCCTGTCTTTCCTTCCTCTGCTCCCATTGCCACCATCTAATTGCTGTCTCTACTCATTTCACTGCCTCACAGCTCTTGCTTCCTCCAAGTTTCTACTGCTTCCTGGTTTCTACTTGTTCCCTTCTCACTGAATACTTCCCAGCTTCTCCCAGCATATTTTACACTCAGACCCCCAAATGAGAGCATCCGATTAGGTGGCTTCTCTGTATACAGCAGGCACAACTGTTGGACAGAGGTCTCGTGCCAGACAAACTCATGGCTGGGTCACATCTTCTACTCCAGACTCAATCCTCTGAGGGCAGGATTCATGTGGCACAAGGTACACAAATGGCAAGATCAGTCTAAGGAAATGCTATGAAGCAAACTGTGGAAGTAGCAGCTGTTGCATTTCAGAATAGCCACTGTGACCTTGTTGAGACTCATAAATAAGGTCCCAGATGCAACATCACACTATGCAATGACATTTATCCAACCATCTCTCTCTCTCTCTCTCCCTCTGTCTCTCTCTCTCTCTCTCTCTCACACACACACACACACACATTCACACCCCTCACACATGACACATGTCACACTCCCTTTATGGTTCTCATTATTTCCATCCTTCAGTTCAAAAAGTAATCAACTAGAGTGAAAACTTTGTGCAAAACTAAAGGCATCAAGCTGGGCACAGTGGCTCACACCTATAATCTCAGCACTTCGGGAGGCCAAGGCGGGTGGATCACCTGAGGTCAGGAGTTTGAGACCAGCCTGGCCAACATGGCGAAACCCCATCTCTACTAAAAATACAAAAATTAGCTGGGCGTGGTGGCGGGCGCCTGTAATTCCAGCTGAGGCAGGAGAATCACTTGAGCCCAGGAGGCAGAGGTTGCAGTGAGCCAAGATTGCACCATTGCACTCCAGCCTGGGTGATAAGAGCGAAACTCTGTCTTAAAAACAAAAACAGGGCCGGGCACGGTGGCTCAAGCCTGTAATCCCAGCACTTTGGGAGGCCAAGACAGGCGGATCACGAGGTCAGGAGATCGAGGCCATCCTGGCTAACGTGGTGAAACCTCGTCTCTACTAAAAAATACAAAAAACTAGCCGGGCGAGGTGGCAGGCGCCTGTAGTCCCAGCTACTCGGGAGGCTGAGGCAGGAGAATGGCGGAAACCCGGAAGGCGGAGCTTGCAGTGAGCTGAGATCTGGCCACTGCACTCCAGTCTGGGTGACAGAGCAAGACTCCGCCTCAAAAAAAAAAAAAAAAAAAACTAAAGGCATCCTATAAGGTAATACAATGTACCGCTACGGAATACAAGCCTGGTTCAGCAGTTCCCAAACTTGACTAATTCCAAATAATCACCCAGTGAGTGTCTAAAAATTAAATCCCCAAGTCCCCCACTAGAGATTCTGACTCAACATATCTGAAGTAGGGCTCAGGCTTCTGAACATTTTTTTCTTTTTTCTTTTATTTACTCCTCAGGTGATTCTGATGACCAGCCAGGCTTGGACTCCACTGCTCAAGTTCCATGTTTACCCTTCCATAGGATTCCCTGGAAGCTTTCATTACTACCTTGAGTCTGGCTCCCACAGCTTCTCCTCCTAGCTCCCTGCTTGATAAAATTCTCTTACTGGGAGAGCCTGATATACAACAAGTTTCCCATTTGCCCTAGGGGGCAGGAGTAGGGCTCCCAAATCTCCCAATCTAAATGCCCACTAGTGCAGTTTCAGAAATGGAATTGTTCCTTAGGTAATTAGAGAAAATTAACAGATTCTTCCAACTTGGTTTGAAACCTGACTCAGGTGTAATGTTCAAGGGGTCATCACTAACCTGGACTTGATATATCCCAGCCTAGAAATTCTGGGGCTTCTCTAAATTTTGGAATAGCTTTTTATCAGACATATAAAAGAACAAACGTTGGTGTTTATCATAAAAGACATCAGGTAGCAGTGCAGTATGAAGTGAAAAATGTATTTAAAAGATAACTATTTTTGATGCTCAAGCTAATCTGAAGATAAGAAGTTCTAGCACACCCAGTGGTACACCAGGGCAAGCTCTTAGGGGCTTGTGGAGCTGATCATGTGCATCTTTTCCAAACACTAAGTTCAGTGACATCACATTGGCTTGAAATTGGTTATGGTAGCATTATTTACACCATGGAAATTGGCAAATGTACAGATCAGGGCTTTTTTCCCAGAGAGTCAATTGTTAAACATTTACCAGCATACCACTATAAAAAATTACAACCTCAGCAAAGAGTCAGAGTCCCAAAATATGCAGCTAACTTGGCCTTTTATTTGATCCCTAAGATTTGTATCCATATAACTAAACCAGGATTCTGCCCTGATGATTTTTTGCCTATGGATCACACAGCATTTCGTAAATATTACCTCACGAATTCTCACAACATCCTGGGTTAAGTGACTTGCCTGAGGCAAGACAAGAAATCAATAGTGAAAGGCAGAACTAAACCAGTCTATATCAACCACCTCTGCTATCCTTCCTAGACATCAGTACTGTGCAGACCCACATTGGAGACATGGGTAGCAATTACCAAAGGTGCTCTTTACATCATAACCCAGATAGCTGAAGTCGCTTTCTACAGACTATGGTCCATATGCTCTGACCTTTGAGTACAGATTTGACTCCAATTGACTCAACAGTCCCAGAACTGTTCATGGACTTTTATTAATCAACTTTCCCCATGTTTTGTCTCTAGAGTCCAGGGACATGTGTTTGGAGCTGGTTGGCCAGAGTTAGGGTTCTGTCCTGACTCTAACATCTGCAAGTGGCATCATAACCAGTCAACACTGTATTTTTATCTGTGACCCTTTCTCTGGACTCCCCAAGGACAGAGCTCCAAGAGTCATTTCTCTCTGTTGCCTCACCTTCATAATATTCTAGGAATGAATAAATGAATAATCCTTGTAGTAAGCAGCCTCTCCAATGGCTCCCTGTGATCCCTCAATGGTTTTGCACACTCTGTGTAATCCCTGCTACCCCTTGAGTGTGGGAAGATCTAGTGACTTGATTCTAGTGAATAGTATATGGCAAAAGTGATAGGATGTCAATTCCCAGATTAGGTTACAGAAAGACTGTGACTTCTATCTTCTCCGTCATTTTTTCCTGCTCTCTTTCTCTCCCTCCTTCCTTCCCTCCATCTCTCAGAGGGAGACTCTCTGAGCCTTTGCTGTGAGGGAAGCAAGGTGCCATATTATGAGTGGCCTTATGAGAGGTCCACATTGCAAGGAACTGATGTCTCTGGCCAACAGCTAGTGAGAGCCTGAGGCCTGCCAACAGCCACATAAGTGAGTTTGGAAGTGGGTCCTCCAATCGAGCCTTGAGGCCATTGCAGCCCTGATCAACACCCCGATTACACAATAGGCAACATACAAAACTCTCAACTAGCCCAGTGTGGTGGCACATATCTATAGTCCCAGCTTTTCTGGAGACTGAGGTAGAAGGATCACTTGAGACCAGGAGTTCAGTGAGCTATGATCACTCTACCGCACTTCAGCCTGAGTGGCAGGGTGAGATTCTGTCTCAAAAAACAAAAACACAAAAACCCATCTCAATCGACAAGGGAAGTGTTGGTCAGACTCAGTGACTGAATTTACCATATAAATCATCTCTACAAGATGCGGCCTGCACATCTAACATGATTATTACATGGTTCTCCTCTTCTTCAACCTAGATATCTCTAATTTTCATAACACTTGAAAGGGCTTTAGCGATAAGAATATTCCTATTTTTGGAATCAACCAACACCCCAACAAAAATGAACACAAGTCAATGACAACCTGACAACTGGAAATTCCAAGTTCTCCACGTTATCACGTCAAAATTGTCTAGTAAAAGAGAGGCCAGAAAGGAAAGCATGTGTTAAAAGTTGCCCTTTCTGGTCTTGCATGAGTAATTCTTGCACTGGGAGCTTCATTACAGCCACAAGACTGGGGCACACAAAGGTGGCCATTTTCAAATCTGGCCTGACATCAGAATGTAATTCAACTAGATAAACCTGGGACTTGGCCAAAATAAGTAGCATTTGTAAAACTGGAGCCAATGAATAGCATCACTTTTCTGCGGGACCATATGACTACATGTGAAGAAATAAAGACCTTTGTTATTTTAAAGGGCAGGGACAATTGGAAATTTTGCAGCAGATAGTTACAAAATTTTCCACCCTTGGCTCTCCCAAGAAGATACCAGTTAGTGGCTTTGGGAGTTGGGTGTGGAAGGGGTTGCTTGGGAAAGAAAATTAAATTGATCCTAGACAGAATATAAACAAATGTCACTACATTTGTCATAGATCCTAAAACAGATGATTAGACCCTTGCATTGTGAACTTACTTTTTCTGATCTTTTATTACTTGGCTCCTTAAAATCATAGCATTCTATACCAGGCAAGGCTTGGAAAGCCAGAGCTCTCCTCTCACAGCAAATTCTTATTGTGGGGAATAATTTTGGATTGATTTTTTAAAAATCTTTAAAAACAAAATAATCTCTTTTTAAAATTGACTTTGCTTCTCTGCTTTTTGCACTTGTCTGCCTGGGACAGAGCAAGAGGACTCACATCTGTGACACTTTCCATCTGGGATGGGTTTTCTGCATCTTAGGCATAGATTGCTTTTCATTCGTCCCTTGTATTTGAGTTAAGGTTTTTCTGTTTTTGTTTTTTTTTTTTTTTTTTTTTCATTTTTTTTCCTAAATTATTATCCTATTGCCTAACATCAGAGCTGTCTGGGGTTATAATATGGAGAGTAGAAGCTCATCAGCTAAACTGGTTTTAGCTGCAGTTGAGACAGTATTTTTATCCTGTCAGTTTTCATTTTATTTGATGACAGTGCTTGGTATTTCTTCCTCAATAAGCAAAGATGACTTAGATCAGTGGCCTGATGAATAAGCATGAAAATTTGATTTAGAAAAGGAGGATATCCTGAAGCTCACGGAGAGAAAAAAGGAATCTAACACCCCACCACACATACTTTAAATGACAAAGCAAAGCAGCAGCATTGTCTTTAAGCAACATATTTCAACCGAAGATCAACACTCCCTGATGTTAGGTAATAGGAATAATAATTTCGAAAGAAAAGGGGGGCCCTTTAAAAAACACAAAGAAGGAATGAAACGTTTTTTAAAGCAAGTGTCATATTACCTTCAGCACCTTTCTTTTTTTCCCCCTACCTTTCTTCCCCCCACCCCCCACCAAAGAAAAGGAAAAAAAAAAGGGCTGGGGTGGGGTCCGGGAGTGAGGGCGAAACTGATGCTTGGGAGCAAGAAGGCGACTCCCGCCGAGGTCCGGATGGAGGATGTGATCAGTCTAACACTCTGCCTTGGCCCAAAGGCTTCCTTCCGCCCTTTCGACCTATTAACAGGAGTGGGGAAGGACAAAGAACCGTGAATTGGAAGGAACGATTGCCAACAATCTTCGGTGATCGAAAATAAATAAAGAAAAACAGAGAAAGCCAAAGTCTTCCATGGAAGGGAACCCAATTAATTGTCTTCGATTTCAGAATGAGTTTTTTTCTTGCCGTAGAAGAAGCGCACGGGAGGCAGCAGACACAGCAACTTCTGCCAAGGTTCAACCTGATCAGAAATCGCTCAGAGCTCCAGCACCCGGGACTGAGGCAGAAGGGCTCGGCCCGGAATAACGTTTTTTAAAGCATAGGATTGCTCTGTGTGTGTGTGTGAAAGACGAGAGAGAGAGAGAGAGAAAGAAGAGAAGAGAAGAGAAGAGAAGAGAAGAGAAGAGAAGAGAAGAGAAGAGAAGAGAAGAGAAGAGAAGAGAAGAGGAGGAGGAGAGATTGATTGATTTTTTTTCCTTTCCTTCTCAACATGTCACTTTCCTGCATGGGAATTCCTGATATTCCTGGCAGCCCGGACAGAGGGGAGAGGCCCCCCTGGTGACTTCTGACCCCTCCAGGAGTAACCAGAGAGCGCGCACGAGCGCCCAGCGCCTGGCGCAGGACGAAGATTTAACCGGGAACAAAAGAACGTTTGCCAATCAGAAAACGCTACCCGAGAACGAGGATAACCCCGCTTTGTGTTTTGAAAACTCTTTAATTAGCCTGGTTTCTAAGACGCATTTAAGTATTTCTATGCAGATTCTAAATGGAGGATCTAATGGTTGCTTCTGCAACGAAGATGGGATCCCGAAAGGCCACACGCCGCAGAACCAAGGCACGCGGGGCCACTGAGACGCCCGGCGCGTCGTACAGAGTGTTCCTGGGCGCTGGGTCTCAGGTTACTTCTAGAACCAGTCTCCCCAACGCCGTCTTCGTTTCCTTAAAACCTCGCTAGAGCCACCCCAGCTCCCCAGACTCCAGGCCGTGCGCGCGGGCGGGGTGGCCTGAGCCCGGGTTCCCCGCGCTCCCCGCTTTGGGCCCTTCCTCCCACCGTCACTCGGCCCCCTCCGCCCGACTCGGGTTTCTCCTCGGAGGCGGCCCCTCCTCCTTTTTACAACTCGGGGGAGTGGAGAGGGGACTGTGGCCTCGCGTGGACTGTTTGGGTCCAGGGGGAAAGAAGCGATCCGCAAGGCGCACCCCCTTCTCGCCCCGTCCCAAACCACCCATTGAGGACCTGGCGACCCGAAAGCCCCGCCAGAGCCAGTCTTTGCAGCCCTAACGCGACTCCCGGTCACGTCTCTCCCCGCAGGGGCGCTGCGCGGTCCTCGCTCCCCGCAGAAGCCGCTGGCGAAGGAGCCCCTGCTCAGGAATGCGCATCTGAGTGCACCAGAAAGAGGAACAAATCTTTGAAGCAAATTCCCTTTCTGCGCGTTTTCCCCCCTGAGCGAATTCAGGGTAAAAGTTTTTCCGAACTTTTCCCTCCCAATCCCCCGCCCCTCCCCTCAGGAATCCTCCCAGAGCGCCGCGGACACCGCCTCCGCCGCTCCCGCGCCCGCCCCTTCCGACTTCCGCCCAATCCAAAGGCGGCCACTGAAAAAACAAAGGCTGCCATTGGGCCGCCGAGACCTGGGTCCGCCCCCGGAGTGGTTTGTGAATGGGGGGAGGGGAGGGGGCGGGCCGGTCCGGAACCCCGCGAGCCCGACGCTTCTTCTGGCGACCAGCGCGACTCCGAGGCGTTAGTCGGCGCTCCCTCCCGGCGGGCGGCGGCGGCGGGCGCCAGGACTTGCGGCTGGGGCTGAGCGGGGCTGGAGGGGCCAGGGCCAGGCCGCGGGCACGAGCGCCTCGCGGTTTCGGACGCCGTGTGACTGGATTTCCAAAAAGAACTCGCCGCGCTCCCGACTCCGTGGCCGAGATCGGACTCAGCGAGAGCCGGCCGTTTGGCTGAAACTTGGGGCCGAGCTTTTGGGGTTGAAGAAGGAGTGGGGTGTGGAGGAGGAGGCAAAGGAGGCGGCGGCGAGAGGAGCCTGGAGGCCAGGAGGCGGGGCAGCACCGCGGAGGCGGCGGCCGGGGCGAGCGGGCGGCGGCGCCAGGGGTTTTCCTGGAGGGGGTTCTCCTGGAGGGAGCCCGACCGGGCGCGGGGGGCGTGCGCGCTGCCGTGCGCCGGGGGTCCAGAGACTTGGGCAAATTTTGAAGGGTGCCCAGAGCTGCTTGTTGCTCCTGGCGGCGAAGGGAACCGCACCGTTAAGTCCTCGCGGGGAGAGCGAGGCGGCCCTCCTCGGCGCCCCCAACCCAGGCTGACGAGTTCTGGGCCCCCGGCGGCCCTGCGAGTGCCGGGCGGCGGCGGCGGCGGCTGCGGCGCCCCCGCGGCGCGGGCACACAGGCGGCAGCGCCCTTTGCTCCAAGCCGCCCACGGCCCGGCCCCGGCGCCGTGAGGACTCTCATGCGCCGGGCGCGGCGGCGCCTCCCCGCATCGTTGCCTCTCCCAACCGCCTCGTCGCACTCCTCGGGCTGAGAGCACCGATGCACTCGCGGCCGGCGATGCGGGACCCCGGCGCGGCCGCCCCTCGCTTGTCCCTGGGCCCCTGCGCCCTGATGCTGGCGCTGCTGGGCGCACTGTGCGCGGGCGCCGGGGCGCAGCCGTACCACGGAGAGAAGGGCATCTCCGTGCCGGACCACGGCTTCTGCCAGCCCATCTCCATCCCGCTGTGCACGGACATCGCCTACAACCAGACCATCCTGCCCAACCTGCTGGGCCACACGAACCAAGAGGACGCGGGCCTCGAGGTGCACCAGTTCTACCCGCTGGTGAAGGTGCAGTGTTCTCCCGAACTCCGCTTCTTCCTATGCTCCATGTACGCGCCCGTGTGCACCGTGCTAGATCAGGCCATCCCGCCGTGTCGTTCTCTGTGCGAGCGCGCCCGCCAGGGCTGCGAGGCGCTCATGAACAAGTTCGGTTTCCAGTGGCCCGAGCGGCTGCGCTGCGAGAACTTCCCGGTGCACGGCGCGGGCGAGATCTGCGTGGGCCAGAACACGTCAGACGGCTCCGGGGGTCCAGGCGGCGGCCCCACTGCCTACCCTACCGCGCCCTACCTGCCGGACCTGCCCTTCACCGCGCTGCCTCCGGGGGCCTCAGATGGCAGGGGGCGTCCCGCCTTCCCCTTCTCATGCCCCCGTCAGCTCAAGGTGCCCCCCTACCTGGGCTACCGCTTCCTGGGTGAGCGGGATTGCGGCGCCCCGTGCGAACCGGGTCGTGCCAATGGCCTGATGTACTTTAAGGAGGAGGAGAGGCGCTTCGCCCGCCTCTGGGTGGGCGTGTGGTCGGTGCTGTGCTGCGCCTCGACGCTCTTTACCGTTCTCACCTACCTGGTGGACATGCGGCGCTTCAGCTACCCAGAGCGACCCATCATCTTCTTGTCGGGCTGCTACTTCATGGTGGCCGTGGCGCACGTGGCCGGCTTCCTTCTGGAGGACCGCGCCGTGTGCGTGGAGCGCTTCTCGGACGATGGCTACCGCACGGTGGCGCAGGGCACCAAGAAGGAGGGCTGCACCATCCTCTTCATGGTGCTTTACTTCTTCGGCATGGCCAGCTCCATCTGGTGGGTCATTCTGTCTCTCACTTGGTTCCTGGCGGCCGGCATGAAGTGGGGCCACGAGGCCATCGAGGCCAACTCACAGTACTTCCACTTGGCCGCGTGGGCCGTGCCCGCCGTCAAGACCATCACTATCCTGGCCATGGGCCAGGTAGACGGGGATCTGCTCAGCGGGGTGTGCTACGTTGGCCTGTCCAGTGTGGACGCGCTGCGGGGCTTCGTGCTGGCGCCTCTGTTCGTCTACCTCTTCATCGGCACGTCCTTCCTGCTGGCCGGCTTCGTGTCCCTCTTCCGTATCCGCACCATCATGAAACACGACGGCACCAAGACCGAGAAGCTGGAGAAGCTCATGGTGCGCATTGGCGTCTTCAGCGTGCTCTACACAGTGCCTGCCACCATCGTGCTGGCCTGCTACTTCTACGAGCAGGCCTTCCGCGAGCACTGGGAGCGCACCTGGCTCCTGCAGACGTGCAAGAGCTATGCCGTGCCCTGCCCGCCCGGCCACTTCCCGCCCATGAGCCCCGACTTCACCGTCTTCATGATCAAGTACTTGATGACCATGATCGTGGGCATCACCACTGGCTTCTGGATCTGGTCGGGCAAGACCCTGCAGTCGTGGCGCCGCTTCTACCACAGACTCAGCCACAGCAGCAAGGGGGAAACTGCGGTATGAGCCCCGGCCCCTCCCTACCTTTCCCACCCCTGCCCTCTTGCAAGAGGAGAGGCACGGTAGGGAAAGAACTGCTGGGTGGGGGCCTGTTTCTGTAACCTCCCCCTCTACTGAGAAGTGACCTGGAAATGAGAAGTTCTTTGCAGATTTGGGGCGAGGGGTGATTTGGAAAAGGAGACCTGGGTGGAAAGCGGTTTGGATGAAAAGACTTCAGGCAAAGACTTGCAGTAAGATAATGATAACGACGATGTGAATCGTGAAAGGTACAGGCCAGCTTGGGCCTAAGAGAAGATTGAGACCAGCAGAGACTGCTGTGAGTTTCTCCCGGCTCCGGGGCTGAATGGGGGCTGTGACTGATCCCCCTGCTGCAGGGCGAGTGGCCTGTCTAGACCCCTGTGAGGCCCCGGGAAAGGTACAGCCCTGTCTGCGGTGGCTGCTTTGTTGGAAAGAGGGAGGGCCTCCTGCGGTGTCCTTGTCAAGCAGTGGTCAAACCATAATCTCTTCTCACTGGGGCCAAACTGGAGCCCAGATGGGTTAATTTCCAGGGTCAGACATTATGGTCTCTCCTCCCCTGCCCCCTCCTGCCTGTTTTTTCTCGCGTATTCCTTTCAAGTCTTGTAAAATAAGCATTTAGAAGTCTTGGGAGGCCTGTCTGCTAGAATCCTAATGTGAGGATGCAAAAGAAATGATGATAACATTTTGAGATGAGGCCAAGGAGACGTGTAGTAGGTATTTCTGCTACTTTTTCATTTTCTAGGGAAGGCAGGAGGCAGGAAGACGGGTGTTTTATTTGGTCTAATACCCTGAAAAGAAGTGATGACTTGTTGCTTTTCAAAACAGGAATGCATTTTTCCCCTTGTCTTTGTTGTAAGAGACAAAAGAGGAAACAAAAGTGTCTCCCTGTGGAAAGGCATAACTGTGAAGACAGCAACTTTTATAGGCAAAGCAGCGCAAATCTGAGGTTTCCCTTTGGTGGTTAATTTGGCTGAGATAAACATTCCTTTTTAAGGAAAAATGAAGAGCAGTGCGCTATCACACACCGTTAAGCCAGAGGTTCTGACTTTGCTAAAGGAAATGTAAGAGGTTTTGTTGTCTGCTTTAAATAAATTTAATTCGGAACACATGATCCAACAGACTGTTAAAATATTCAGGGAAGTCTCTCCCTTCATTTTTTTTTTTTCCTTGCTATAAGCCTATATTTAGGTTTCTTTTCTATATTTTTTCTCCCATTTGGATCTTTTGAGGTAAAAAACATAATGCCTTCAGCCTCATAATAAAGGAAAGTTAATTAAAAAAAAAAAAAGCAAAGAGCCATTTTGTCCTGTTTTCTTGGTTCCATCAATCTGTTTCTAAAACATCATGCGTATGCTGACCCTGTCTCTGTGTGATTGGGTTGGGAGGTGATCAGCAGATACCATAGTGAACGAAGAGGAAAGTTCGAACCATGGGCCCCATCTTTAAGGAAAGTCATTAAAAGAGGTAAACTTCAAAGTGATTCTGGAGTTCTTTGAAATGTGCTGGAAGACTTAAATTTATTAATCTTAAATCATTTACTTTTTTTCTGTAATAGAACTCGAATTCTTTTGCATGATGGGGTAAAGCTGAGCAGAGAATCATGGGAGCAAACCTTTACCCCACCTTTGACACTACCCTCCAATCTTGCAACACTATCCTGTTTCTCAGAACAGTTTTTAAATGCCAATCATAGAGGGTACTGTAAAGTGTACAAGTTACTTTATATATGTAATGTTCACTTGAGTGGAACTGCTTTTTACATTAAAGTTAAAATTGATCTTGTGTTTCTTCAACCTTCAAAACTATCTCATCTGTCAGATTTTTAGAACTTCTACACAGGTTTTGGCATCTTTTGTGCTGTATCTTTTAAGTGCATGTGAAATTTGTAAAATAGAGATAAGTACAGTATGTATATTTTGTAAATC
Organism: Piliocolobus tephrosceles; assembly: GCF_002776525.5. Classification (NCBI taxonomy): domain Eukaryota; kingdom Metazoa; phylum Chordata; class Mammalia; order Primates; family Cercopithecidae; genus Piliocolobus; species Piliocolobus tephrosceles. Next base: position 88,411,730 of record NC_045444.1, read on the forward strand.
TCCCATTTTTGTAAGAAAATATATATTGTATTTATACATTTTTACTTTGGATTTTTGTTTTGTTTTGCCTTTAAAGGTCTACAACGAAGCCCCACTTTATCACATGTACAGGTCACAAATAAATTTTTTTAAATACAAAATGACCATTTATTTAGTTTACTATTCCTGTAATATTAAACCAAAGAAGAGAAAGAAGGAAAGTATGGGGAAAAAGTATGGAGGGACACCATTGGGTGTGTCCCCCGTAAAAGAGAATGGTATATGTTATTGAGGTCTTTTTTTCTCCTGCCTTTAAGATACAGAGTATAATGGATGCCTTCACTGTCATTTAATTTTTTTTTCCTGTTGTTGCTGCTTCCTGCCTTCCTCCATACCACCCCACTACACACCCCTAAGCCTTTCTACATCCTGCTTTGGATGACTATGGAAGGTATTGAATAAGCATCTCTTTTAGAGAAGTGCTGTCCGATCCATGTTTTTACTGCCCTTAGGAGATGAAATCCATATTCGAAAGGGACTGGAAGATAGTTTTTATATTTGCTGCTTTTTTTGGGTAGTGTTTCCCTGGTGAAGAATTCAGTGAGTTTTTGGGTGTTTGGGTGTTTTCTTTGTTTTTTTTTAACTGATCAGTGTTTTGTATTCTAATATAACTTATGTAGATTGGTAATCCTTAAATGCTTTGAGTTCAGGTGCTAGGGAAAGTCAGTGGATACTTCGAGATTAAAGGCCTTGCTTGTGGAGTGTTCTCAGCTGAAGGCTTTCCTCTACCTTCTAGGTAAACCAAGCAGAGGTCAAGCAGCTCCCAAGGTGGCAATGACTCAGCAGCTCCAGCAGGAATAGACTCCACGCCTGACCCTGGGATGGCCTCTGAAGCCACTGAAGCTATTCTTTCCTCTTGAGAAGAGGCTAACTTTGGAATCAGATTAGACAGGGAAGCCTTCACTATCCAGAAACTTTGATATGAAAGAGTCCCTCAGGGGAATGGAAAAGGCATTTTAATACATCCAATTCTGAGCCTTACTATAATTTTTTTTCTTTCCTTTCGCCTCTCTTCTTTAAATCCGGTGCCTGTTTCCTGGCTTTTTCTAATACAGTGGCTTAATTCCCTGGCAGCCGTGGGACCCAGGAGCAGACTGGGTGCTGCTGTTTCTCTTGCCCCGCTTGGCCTCAAAGTTTCTGTAGTTCTAAAAAAAAAAAGCACAACAGAAACAGTTCTGTTTTTGTTTTAATTAACAGGCTTACACACATGGCTGGTGTGTTTTACAAATGCATGAAATGAAAACCAGTGACAGTTCTCGCAGGAGCAGGAAGCCGCATATATACAGTTTGTGCAAAGCAGCTTTTCTTTAAGATCCTCCCGGGTTTTGAGCATCACAATGGGTGTGTGGGGTCATCTTAACCTGTGAAGATTTTGGCATCAAGGAAGGAAAAAAAAACATAGTGATTGCAAGTCTCTGAAGGTTTATCCAGTTTTTACTCATAAAATGACACCTTTTAGGTTAAAGCATGCCTCTCTTAACACCACACTAATACCGCCTGTTAAGAATGTTTGCTTTTAGAGTAGGTGAAAGGCTCCCAACGGGGTTTTTTCCTTGCAAATTAACTGCTGAAGGCACTTAGACCCTTCTAACAGGGAGAGCCCAGTGGCTGCTCCTCTGAGTGTGTCCCCTTCGTCTCATCAGCACTGCCTTGCCTTTTAGGGCTCTCAAAGATTGAAGAGTGTTGGTCTTTAGTAAGGGAACAAAGACCGCAGAAGAATACATTGTTACCTGCTTTTTTTTTTTTTTTTAGGAAAGATAAAAGTGTTCAGTTTAATTCCCTTCACGTTGTGCTGTGTTCTTATGCAGTCAATTCATACCTAGGAATGTTAGAAGTTCAGGGATTTTTCTTAAGGAGGCACATCTCTGCAGAAAATATGTGAGGGAGAGAGTGTTTGTGAAAGGGCATGTGTAGCGTTTAAGAAAAACATTGGCAGGAGTTTGGTGTTAATCCCCAGATAAGGAGTAGAAACACTTGTGAAAATTTTCTGCAGTTTATAAAACAAAACTACTCTGTACAACAACCCCAGGCAACACCTAATCTTTTAAAGTATGTATGTGAGAAATCTTGGCAAGAAAAAATATATGTCCGTGGACAACATCTTACCATTAAAATACAGATAATTTTAAAATGTGCCTAAAATAAAATAGTGCTATTAGAAATTCTCTGGGTAGAACTCTAGTAGTATAACAGCTGTACGTTTGAGCCCTGTAATTCTACTGGGAAAATCTCTTCTAACCCTCCCATCTTTAATTTCACTGAAAAGGCAGGTGGCTATTTATAGATGGTATATTTTTATATATGCATATGTGAAGGGTGAATAACAGCCTACAGGGCTCCAGGAAATCCTAGAAGGGTCCAAACCCACACCAATGTGGACTCAAATAAGCAATTCATAAATCCGTTCTATTTTTCTCTGATTTACCCCCCTCAGTGGCACTAAACCAAATTCATAAAACTTGGTTCTTCACCTCTTTTCACTGTGTGACATTTCTTACATCTGAATCTGTATTCTTTACATTTCATACTAAAGTAAACTAGTTAAAAAGGGTACCATTAAAATGCCAGCCCTTTAATAAACATACATGTTACCTTTTATTCTCTTTGGTTCTTTAAAAAAAAAAAAAAATCTAGTCTCTTGGAATTTTCTCAATTTGTGGATTTGTGGTAGAAGGAAAAAAGGAAGTTTGACCAAGACAGTAGTTGTTTATTATAAGGGACCCAGTTCAACAAGTACTGATCAAGCAGTCACTACACTGAAGGTACTAGAAAAGAAACTGGAGGGATGCAGATAAAAGTAAGACCAAGTCCAGCTGAAGTAACTGTCAACCTAGTTGGAATAAGGAGGGCATCCCCCAAGGAAGAATAAGCAAAGAACTCTAATGCTAGATAGAACCTGGCACATGTCAGTGTAGAAGCATAAATGCTGTTTGGAATAATATTACCTGACATTTGGTGGCATTTACTGTTTTTAAAAGCTATTTTCACATTCATTATTTAACTTCACTCACAATTATTACAACCCTGAAATGGCAATAATTCCTCGTTTAAAGATGAAGAAGGCCAGGCACGGTGGCTCACGCCTGTAATCCCAGCACTTCGGGAGGCCAAGGTGGGCAGATCACCTGAGGTCAGGAGTTCAAGACCAGCCTGACCAGCATGGTGAAACCCCAGACATGGTGGTGTGTGCCTGTAATCCCAGCTACTGAAATTGAGGCTGAGACAGAAGAATCACTTGAACCCGGGAGGCGGAGGTTGCGGTGAGCCGAGATCATGCCACTGCACTCCAGTCTGGGCAAGAGAGCAAGATTCCATCTCAAAAAAGAAAAAAAAAAAAAATTGAAGCTATTGTGAGGAGTTCAGATGTACCTTAGCTGAGGGTTTACTTTACTTTGTAAGGACCATTTAGGGAGCAGAAGCCCACCTCTTTTGCTCATTAGCTTCCTTTAATGCTTCTCACCTGTAAAGCTCTTTATGCTGGTGGGCCCTGGCATCAGATTCAGCTTAGAGTGTAAGAAGTGGTCTCCAAGAGATGTGCACCTAAGGAGCAAGAAAAGAAATTTGGGAGGCAGGGAAAAAGTGGGGAGGAGTGAGGAGATAGATAAAGTTCTATCTAGGCCATGAATAAAGACAAGCTGTTTGAATCATCTAACCTAATACTACTCACCCTTAGAAAATCTGATCCCCAAACTTCAGCTTGGCCTTGCGGAATCTAGAGGCAACTAAATCAAAGGGAAAAGCATACCAGGGACAGTATGGTGGGATGGAGACTAGGAAATATAGTACCAACAATGAAAGGATATGCGGCATAACCTAGCACCAATGACATTTTTCAATTTCCGAAGGAAAAAAAACAAATGGCATACAGCATTTGGTTCCAGTTTCCAGGCCTGGAATCTCTGGAGGGAGGGATGTGGGTGGCAGCTGGTCATAGCAGCTTTTTGCAGCAGACATAGGGAACACATCCTTGAACTAAAATCATGAATTATCTTCACCTCCAACAGATGGTTTCTTGAGGACCCACCACATGCCAGGTGCTGTGCTAGCCCTGTGTGTTTAGCACAGTGGCTGCTGGGACTCACTCTCTCCAGTCTCAGCCAGTGCATCGACTCACAAACAGCACACCTCACTTATTTCCCACACCAGCCGCTGGAGGGGGATGAGGAAAGTGGGTCAAAAAGCACTGTGCTTTTCATTTCAGAAGTGTCTTTCTCCCCAGGGTCCTACAGTACTAACGAATAAATAGCAGCATCTTCACATTGTAAGGACGGGGAAACCAGCACCGTGAGTCTAAAAGCAGCTTCTGTTGTGTCACAAGTAAATTATAACAGGCCAAGCACAATGACGGATCCACCCAGGTCACCCAGTGACTCTGAGTCTAGTCATCTTTCCCCCACAGCAGTAGGTTTTGAAGATGTGGTATGGTCTAAAGGAACCTGAGAGGGGCAGGGGAGTGGTGGGGTATGGGGACCAGCTTTGTCAAGGGAAGCATGATGGCACAAACATGTCGCCAAGTTCAATAAAGATTGGCTCTTTGTACTTTGTTGATAAGAATGATTATTGTCTTTATAATTGCTAACATTTATTGAGCATTACCTATATGCTAAGTCTTGAGTACAATATGGTGTAGTGGTCAAGATAGCTCACACGAAGCCTTAACCATAGTACTTGGCATCTAATAAGTGATCAGTAAACATCAACATTACTATTGTTATATAATTATCTCATTTGCTCTTCACAATATCCCTAGGAGATAAGTATAATTATGCCCCATTTGACATATAAGGGAACTCAGGCTGTAAAAGGTGAGCTAGAGAGCAGCAAAACTGGCTCCAGTCTGTGCCCCAATCACCATGCCACAAATATTTACCGAAGTTTTAATGCCTGCCATTCTCTATTATTCTTTTTCATTTAATCCAGAACCATTCAAAAGGGAGGAAAATAATTTACATCAGGACAGAATGGAATCGAGGAGGGGATTTTCAGTGTTAGTCCCCAGGAAGTATTTATTTTTTTCTTGGTGAGATGCAGAAGGCTTGTAAATGCTGTTTACATTCTGAAGTGCCAGGTACTCCCCAGTTTTGTCCTGCATAAGTTTCTACACTGGGGTCCTAGGACCTGGCAGCAAGAGGGAGCTTGGGAAGGTGCTTCCCAGACACCACCTCTAGCCCCTCAGGAATTGGTGTCAGAGTCCCTAAGAGGCCTCCTCCACTGCCACAGGCCCCTTCCCTGCCCATTCCAGCCCTGAAGAACAGAGTGGGCTCAGGAGGGTGGGACAGGGGCTTAGTGAGAAAACTTATCCTTCTCGTAGACCAGGGCAGGCTGTCTTCCTGCTGACAGTGAATCAGTGAGTGGGAGCATGAGGAAGACAAACCCCAGCACTGCGGAAACCCCCTTCCTGAAGGCCTGTGTGAAGAATCACAAAAACATTCACATGATTCTTACCATATATGTCCTATCAATATCATAATAATGAAATAGTTCTTTGGTTCTTAAAAAAAAAAAAAGATCTAGTCGCTTAGAATTTTCTCAATTTGTGGATTTGTGGTAGAAGGAAAAAAGGAAGTTTGACCAAGACAATAGTTGTTTATTATAAGGGACCCAGTTGATAGTGACATTGACAGCTGTCACTTAATGTGTTGACTATGCATCAGTTCTGTGTTAAGCACTTATATTAACTCATTTTATCCATACATTATGAGATAGAAATTACTATTTTCATCTTGCAGGCTCTAAATATGAACTTGTGAAATCATACTGACCATTAGAGTCGGTCAAGAGAGAGTTGTGGAAGTATCCTACCCTAAATCCCTTTTAATTATCCCCCATTTAACAGACAGGGCAACTGAGGCAGAGAATTTAACTGGGCCTTAAGGAGGTACAATGGGGAATATTTCAGGTCTGCTTCCCATTGGAGTGCTCTTGGGAAACCATTCTTGGGCAAGAGTGAAAACAGTTGCAGAGAATGTAGTTAAATCCCTCTGTCCTTCCACCCTGGCCCCAGGAAGTGTAAATTCTGAGGGCAACACTCTTTTTGTTATTGTTATCCTTGAAAAAGAAAAAAAACACATGAAATAATTTCACAAGTTTCAACAACAACAAATTCGGGGCATCTGCAGAGAAAGAAGTGGGACATTGTCTTTCTTCTGGTGCTGAATGTCAAGGTAAAATAACACCTTGCACCCCAATTCCACAATACCACCCCCTTCTGGATTTGTGGCTCTGGGGGCTTACAACATTTGCCAGCAAGATAACTGGATTTCCAACAGAGGGAAAGTTCCAGTCATCAGGGACTTTATAGAAGAAATTGGTAAAAAGAAACCAAACGCTTTGCCCAGTACAACTGTCTACTAATCTGCTAATTAAAGCCTGGTGTTAGTTAGATATCATGGAGGGCTGCAGTCCATTCTTTAGTTTATCCAGGGCCTAGATGAGCTTTAGATTGCTTACAAATTCTACATTCTCACAGAAAATCAAGCTATGCATACAAAAGATGAAAGCAGGGGATGGTGGTGGTGTGTGGTATGTGTGGTGTGTGGTATGTGTGGTGTGTGTGCATGTATGTGTGTGCGTACTATTTCAAATAAAGGGGGGTGGGGCGGTAGTTCAAGCTGGATTTTGCTGATCTAAAGGGGAGCAGACGATGAGGGCAAATCTAAATGTTCAGATAAGGTCTTTTTTATTTTGTCCATTATTTAAAAAACTATTTCTTACACATTCTCTCTCTCTCATGATTAACATTGAAATGCTGCATTTCTCATTGTTACCTTCTGGGTCTTGTTCCATGAAGGTTGACATGAATGTCAAATGGATGGCATCTGACACCCTTACACAAAGACACATACCAGTCTGAAAGGAGACTATTTAATTTTTAACAGAAAATAATCCATCCTAAGGATGATATGTTGTCATTTGTACTTACCATTCCAAGGAGTTAAATTAGCAAATAACACACTTTCTTAAGGAAAAAATATCAATGCCATATTAATTTGCCACCAGTACTCCCAGCTTCCAGCATAGCAGGCATCTGCCAGTCCCTCTTGCACATTCTTCAAAGGCCAAATGGCTTGATAAAGTCAGAAGACCCAGAAAATGAGAACAACTGTTTCCAACCATACCAACCTCTCAAGCACAAAGAAGTTTCCTCTTGCTGTCAGCACAAGTGGCTAACAAAAGAGAAGGCTAAAAATTAAACTTTTTGAGTCCTTCATTCAGACTCCACTTAGGAGCACTCCCTCTACAAAAGTGAATTCATGCTTAGTTTAAGGTGGGAATCTATTTCACTAGGAGTTAAATGAAACAGCAAGGAAGTTCCATTAGTTCATTTCTGATGACAGGAAGGCAACATACAATTCCTCTATTCACCAAGTGGTTTTTGGTCTACAAGTTGTACAAAATATTTACTTCAGATAACTAAGTCCTCTTTCACTGCAAACTACCACTATTTTATATATTTATAACTACTCTGCATTTGTCTCTCAGGATTACCGAAATCTGTCTGAGCTGTTGAGGTAACTACTGGAAAAAAATCTAAATGCAATCTCTACTGTCCAATCAGAATGCTATCTAAATTGCTTTTTATTATTTAAATTATAAAACACAATTTCTAGTAGTGAGAACATTAGGTTTGGATATCTCTGCATAGGCATAGAAATACTCAACAGGTTCTACCTCCAAGACAGTTACTGCATGGCTAGGAGTAAACATGAATATGTCTCTTAATCCTGGCTATTTGGTTTTAAAAATGAAAGACCCAGATATAGCCTTTTGAGTAGGATCAGCCTTTAAGACAAATTACAATGGAGCTAGCCTCATTTTCCTTGGGGATGCTTCTTTTAACCTAGAGATCTTGGGGACACTTCTTTTAACCTAGAGATCTTTCTTACCTGTCACTCTAAACCAAGAAAAAGGAAACACAAAGATGGAATGCATTAAAAAAAAAAAATCAAAGGGAAAACTCAGGAAGGAAAGAGAGAGCAAGATAGCAAGAGAGAATTCTGAACACAGCCCTTTTCCTGAGCAACTGACACCTTTATTCAATCATTCTTTTGACAACCGTGAATTGACTTTCCATCATTACTCTCACTCCCTGCACCTGAGTTATAATAAGCAGTAACATGCATGAGTTTTGATGTGCCAGGCACACATGTAGAGTGTACTAAGCACTCTATACATCTTATCTCATGCGATTCTTTCAACAACTCTCTGAGACACATACTATTATCCCCATTTTCAAGATAGGGAAAGCTGAGACACCAAGAGGTTAAGTAATTTGCCCAAGACCCCTCGACTCGTATGCGTGCTGCATCTCTTGCTCTCTGAATTCTTTTTCTAGCCCTGACTACTAAACTGTTGATATCCACAGAATCAACCCTGTTTCTTTGAAAGATTGCTAAAACTGTGATTAGCTTTTCCTGTGATTCAAGTACATTTATCCCAAGTCATGTGTTACTCGTTAGCAGAAATTTAGGCCCTGCTTTTCCACGATCTATGTTTAATGACCTCACCCCACGTGACAGGGTTCCACAGGAGGATCATGGCCACCCGTTGGGCCAATAGACTGGTGGAGCCACAGGGGGCTTGGACTTAGCTCACCTTCTTGTGTTCTTAGGTGTAAAAGGCAGAGAAGCCTGATAAGAGCACTCCCGGTCAAGAGCACTCTGGAGGTCGGCAGCCAAGTCCAGACGACTCCCTGCATATGCTCTGCAGTGCTCTCCCTGTGCTCAGGCTCCAAACTCCCCTTGAAAATGAGAGAGTTGAGAGATAACCACAGATTCCCTAAGGAGGCTGGGAGTTGCTTATAAAAGACACATTAATGGCTCCCTCCAAGCATGAAAACAAGCCATCATTGTCATTCCAGTTTGGGGAAATATCTTCAGCTCAGCTCTTGAGTTCATGGTGCTAGGAGGGCCAAGGACACAAGTATGTCCCAGAGCCAAATTACGGTCCTCCACCTTATAGTCTGAGATGTCACTTTCCCTCCCTGGGCATCATAGGTAGGACAACATGGATGTTTAAAAGCCTCCTCATCCGCACTGTTGGAAGAAGAAGGTGGGGCAGGCATCTCTCTAACAGCCAGCCAGTTATTGTAGTTCCCTCTACAGGACTTGCCTCAGGGGACAGAGGGCAGATTACACGGAAAAAGACAGCCACACTCTTCCTGATGTTGTCAAGGACTGGCATGCTCCATGGCTTTCCCCTGCAGCTCTGCAGGTTCTTGGTGTTTAAGAAGCATCATGGACTACTGGGACAAGGTAATTGGGTTGAGATCTAACAGCTGGTGTTATACATTTTTCTCTGCTGGAACCTGTAATTTATCCTTGGCTGTGTCCTCTCTCTCAGTCCTTATAATCAGCCAACCACCATAGATTCTGCTTCCTCCCCACGACCAGTACCTGTTGCTATGATCACACTAATGGCCCCTTAACTGGCCTCCCTGCCTCCATTTTGGTCCCTCCTCCAATTCCTCCACACCCTGTGCAGAGGGAATTATGGGAAATGCAACAATGACGATGTCTCTTCCTTGTTTAAAACCCTAAGCACGGCCTGCAAGGCCTTCCTTGATCTCTGCCTGGCTCTCCAGCCTTATCTCCCACTATTCTCACTCTGCAGAGAATACTCTGGCCATGTTGATCTGTTATGGTTGCCCTTCACACTCATGTGTCACAAGAATTCATTTTTTGGTGAAAGAGAGAATTTGTGGCTATTACGATCATTGAAAGTTAACAAGCCCCTAATTGGACACACCCACAGAAAGGGGCTGGAATGCGGGTCCAGAAGGAAATCAGAGCGAAGGCCTAGACCTCCTCTACTCCTGATTACTCTAGGATAACTAAAGGAGTCCCCCAAAAAAGGGGGCACTACAGGACTGAAAGAACAAAAAAAGAAGCAAACCAAGAAAGATTAAGTATTATTAGTACCTAAAAAGCAGCGATTTTCTTCTATTCAATTTCTAGTGCCCAACACAATATCCAGTGCACAGCAGATGCTCAGTGTGCTGGCTTCATGTCCCCCCAAAATTCGTGTCCTTCTACAACCTCAGAATGTGACCTTATTTGGAAATGGGTCATCGCAGATTTCTTTAGGTAAGATGAGGCCGTACTGGCATAGAGTAGGCTCTTAATTCAATAGTGACTATTGTCCTTATGAGAAGAGGAAAAGAGGCCAGGCGTAGAGGTTCATACCTGGAATCCCAGCACTTTGGGAGACCGAGGCGGGTGGATCACTGGAGGTCAGGAGTTCAAGACCAGCCTGGCCAACATGATGAAACTCTGTCTCTACTAAAAATACAAAAATTAGCCAGACATGGTGACACACGCCTGTAATCCCAGCTACTCAGGAAGCTGAAGTGGGAGAATTGCTTGAACCCAGGGGGAGGTTGCAGTGAGCCGAGATCATGCTAATGCACTCCAGCCTGGGCGACAGAGTGAGACTCTGTCTCAAAAAATAAATAAATATAAAAATAAAAAAAAGAGGAGGAGAAGATACGCAGAGAGAGACACAGGGAGAGCACCATGTGACAGAGGCAGAGATGGGAGGGGTGTGTCTACAAAGCCAAGGAATGCCTAGCATTGCCAGCAACCACTGGAAGCTAGGAAGAGGCAAAGAAAGTTCCTCCTCTAGAGCCTTTAGAGAGAACATGGCCCTGTTGCTGCCTGAATTTCAGACTTCTAGCCTCTAGAACGGTGAGAGGACAAAGGTCCATTATTTTAAGCCACCCAGTTTGTGGTAATTTGTTACAGCTGCTCTACAAAGGTAATACACTCAGTGAATGTTTGTTGGATAAATAAATAAAAGAATAAATGAACAGATCACCTGTGGGAAATTATTTGGAGCCAAATAAAGCATTAGCACGCTTAGAAATATGATTTATAGTCCCAGGTACTCAGCTGAGGCTGGAGGATGGCTTGAGCCCAGGAGTTCAAGGCTGCAGTGAGCTATGATGGTGCCACTGCACTCCAGCCTGGATAACAGAGCTGGAATGAGAGCCTGAGAAAGGAAGGAAAGGAGAGGAGAGGAGGGGAAAGGAGAGGGGGGGAGGGGGGGGACAGGGAAAGAGAGGGGAGAGGGAAGGAAGGAAGGAAGGAGAAGGGAAGGGAGGAGGGAGGGAGGGAGGGAGGAAGGAAAGAAGGAAGGAAGAGTGGAAGGAAGGAAGGAAGGAGGGAGGGAAGAAGGATTTATAGGTTTTCAGTCAAAATCAATTTTTCCTACCCTGTGACTCTATAACCAGATTAGAGCTTAACATATAGTTGGAACTGTAAATGGAAACAGTGGGTTCGATACAGACTGACTACAATACCTTGCCAGAGCTAATGAGAACAAAATAAAGAACCCAGAGGTTCTTCTCAAGGAATCATAGATCCTTTAAAGAATCTGATAGATGCCAGGCATGGTGGCTCACACCTGTAATTCCAGCACTTTGGGAAGCCAAAGTGGGTGGATCAGGAATTTGAGCTCAGGAATTTGAGACAAGCCTGGCCAACATGGTGAAACCCTGTCTCTACTAAAAATACAAAAATTAGCTGGGCGTGGTGACACTTGCCTATAGTCCCAGCTACTTGGGTGGCTGAGGCAGAAGAACCCCTTGAACCTGGGAGGCAGAAGTTGCAGTGAGCCGAGATTGCACCACTGCACTTCAGCCTAGGCAACAGAGCAAGATCCTGTCTCAACAACAGCGAAGGCAAGGCAAGGCAGAAAGAAAGAAAGAAAAAAGAAAATCTGATGGAAACTATGAGCTCAGTTCCCAGAAAAATACAAGTATAGTCATACACACAGAAGATTTTAGACAATGTCCTCCTACCCCACTCCCACTCCCATAAAACCCATTTAACCAAGATTAAGAACTCCTGAATTAAAAGACACAGTTAGAATATTTAGAATTTTCCACCTTTTCTTTGAACACACTGAAAACATAAAGGCCTGAGAATGGTGATGGACTGTTAGGAGAGTAACCTGGCCCAGAAATGCAGAGACCCAAATTCCGAATCCAGCTTTGCCATCATTCAGTTCCTTTTTGTTCACTCTTCTACTCACTCCCAACCCCAGTAAACCGTAGATGCTTTAGGGTCAGAGGAGAGGCTAATGAGATAATGCTGGTAAAGCACTTTGCCCCCAAGAAAAGGTTCCTATGTAAACACGAGATATTATTAGACATTATCAAACTTTGACTGGGCCAGCAGTGACCCAGCCACAGTTGTGAGTCCTCTTCCTTATCTACCGTTTGGCCAAATTGGTTTTTTTCTCCAAGGCAGGAGTGTGGGGGGTCTGCTGCTGGCTGGTGTTGGGAACTTTGATAAGTGAACCCTATCACATCCCCTTAAGCAGTGCAAACAGATCATTTGACTACGTTTGATGAAAGGCCCCATCCTTTGCTAACAGTGAGTCCCAAATCTCTTTGTGCGTACATATTGAACAATCTTCAGAAAATCTTCAGGGAACCTTCCTTTACTGTGTGCGTTAACTTCAATGCGAATTATTCAAATATATCAACAGGAAAATAAATCTTATTTCATTTTTGGTGGTTGTGATTTATTTATTACCTCTTAGGAATTATTACATAGGCTTTCCCCTTTATTTCTGCTGTTTACGGCCAATTTGGAAAAAGTAGAAAATAATGATACCACTGGTTTCAGAACTTATTAAAAATAAAAAGAAAAGAGTAATTTCTATAATTAGTAAATTGCCATCAAACTGAAATGCCTTAAACTAGCATTTCCTCTCCTTCCCCCTCCAAGAAAGGAAAAAAAAGTAATTGCTCAACTTCCACAGGAATTTTGTCTAAAAATCTCAAGGCAGCTTTTTTTTCTTCATCAGAATTGACAAGGAGGATATAGTAAACTGAGAGAAACATAAAATAACCACAATAATTCTCATCAACACAAAGATGACATAGAATCTTAACTAAGACCCTTAAGGAATCCCACTACAAAGGAAAAGGAATTCACCCACAGTTACCCACTTCTCATGCACACTAAGTCTATCTGACATATGATATTAGCCAGCTCTGCATTCACTCATACTACCAAATTTCACCAGTCATACTTTTCGATCAACAAAGAGATTGTTGAGTTCTGACTACGTTGTGTATGACAATCTTCTCTCCTCCTTCCCGCCTTCCTTCTTTCCCTCCTTCCTTCCTTCCTCCCTTCCTTCCTCCCTTCCTTCTTTCCATAAACACTTATTGATCACCTATTATGTACCAGGCACCGTGCTAAGTAAAGGTGAATAACATACGCCTGCTACCTATGAGTATTTAAACCATTCAGACAGCAGATCTTGATACTTTTGGACGGGCAGAAATGCACCTTGGGAAGAGGATATTGTCTTCTATATATGGGAAGGAGGGGTAAGGAAGGAGCAAGAAGGGATCACTGGTAAGAATGATTGCACTTGGAAAACAAGTTTGTCTTCAGACAAGTTTGAAAGGCACAGTTATGATCCACTACTAATATCCTTATCATTTTACTTCCTCTCCTTCTCCCTCCTGTGGATCAAACATTTAATGATTATTCAGAACCATCTTTTTTTTTTTTTTTTTTTTTGAGGCGGAGTCTCGCTCTGTCGCCCGGACTGGAGTGCAGTGGCCGGATCTCAGCTCACTGCAAGCTCTGCCTCCCGGGTTTATGCCATTCTCCTGCCTCAGCCTCCGGAGTAGCTGGGACTACAGGCGCCCGCCACCTCACCCGGCTAGTTTTTTTTGTATTTTTAGTAGTGACGGGGTTTCACCGTGTTAGCCAGGATGGTCTCGATCTCCTAACCTCGTGATCCGCCCGTCTCGGCCTCCCAAAGTGCTGGGATTACAGGCTTGAGCCACCACGCCTGGCCCAGAACCACCTTAAATGACCTCCACTCTAATCTATGATATGTGATCTATGTGTTTGTACCCAGGATACATGTATTTATATCACAGGCTCAATTATGAAGGTAAGCTGTTCTCAAAATCTTTTCCGCTCCAAATACTGTGTCCTAGGAACATTCATGCCTTATCAAAAAGGAGTAAGGATGAATGAAAAAGGACCCTCAGTAGGTTTTAGAAAAGGTATACATTGAAATTGTTTAAGTACACATTTAACATTTACTAGAAATAGCTCTGATTGCAAGAGAAAATTAAAGCAGACAAAAGCCTGTAATCGGATTTATGCTATCTGATCTTGTAATTAGAACTGGCTTTTAGGCCATCCTAACAAGTTTATTTGAAAAGGAAGAGAGATCCTTGTTTATTGGAATGGCAATAATTTGGGTTTCTTTAATTGACTCCTGGTGTGAATACGTTGATGCCTGCTGCTAAGAGGCAACATGGAAAGTTTCCAGGAAAAGTTCACATTCCAGGCGAAGTTTGGAATCTACTTTCCATTGCAACCCAATTCAGCCTTTGGGTTTGAGTTTGTAACAACAAAACACCAGCTTTCAAAGGCAGCCTCACCAGGCGGCAGCCTCCACAGCAGTGCCAGGGGTTGGGTAAAGAGCCCAGCACTTGGCTGGCCCATCAGGATAACAAAGGATGTTTTCAAAATCCGTCCTTCCCCATGTCCAAAGCACTAAGGGCGCCGAAAGCTGTGGCTACGAGAGCCAACAAAGATTCAGAAACTGCCCTAACATTCTGATATTAAGTGAGCCCGAGAAAGGCTGCAATGAAGGCAGGAGGGGAGTGAAAGAGATTTCTCCTCCCAATGCTCCCAAATTCCCAAAAACAGTGTTGCCAGTTGCCTGCAAAAGATGAATATACTCCCTAGGAATTTAATAAGGTACAAAATAAAAATAATCCATAACCCACTTGTAAGCAGAAGCATGTTTTGAAGTTCCTCACTGCTCTCTGCCCTGGTAAATTGACATTTTCCTTATAGGGAGTTTTAGGAGAGAAGGAAGGTAGAGACTAAGGGTTCTGAAAGAGGAAGTGGAGATTTCACAGACTGGTTTGATTCTGACAGCCTGACGGACACCATCTCTCTCTCTCTCTCTCTCTCTTGCTTTCTCATTCTCTCTCTCTCTCTCTCATAACAACTACCATTTGTTCAGCACATCCATGGCACATATTACCTCAGTTCATCCTTACAACAACCTTGCAAAGTTAATGGTATTATTCCAATATTACAGATAGGGAAAATGAGGTTCAAAGAGGCTAAGTAACCAGTTCAGGATCATAGGGCAAAGTTTAACCAGGATTTCAATGTAAACCCGTCTGACTCCAAAATCCACAGTCAGCTCACTGCCATCCCAGAGTACCTGGCTGCACTCTTGCTGCCATCCCCATGGCTTGGTCAAGGCAGGCAGGGACAGCAGTGGCAGCCAATTGTCCTGCACATGAGGTCATATGATGTTTTACTCTCTAAACCAGTATCTATTTCCTATAGCTCTCTCTGGAAGAGATCAAGCATTTTTATCCCACCTGCTTCTTTTTTTCTATTTCGGTTTTACCTTTCAAGGAAATGGAGAGCCATTGGCCAGAATAGAAAAGAAAAGCAACCCCCACCTCTCCATCTGGCCCACAGGTTCCCTTGAGGTGAAGGATGCGGGGCCAGGCCGAGCCAGGACAGGTGAAAAGCTTCTTCTCTCCACTCCTCTGGCTCTTTTAGCAAACAACCTCCAAAAACACCCCAAAATGAATGTGCAAAGGGTCCCACTTTCCATCAGACGACAGAACACACCTAATAGGTGGAGCCATATTTTTTTTCTTTTCTTTTATTCTTTTGTATTTATTTATTTTTTTTAGACAGAGTTTTGCTCTTGTTGCCCAGGTTGAAGTGCAATGGCACAATCTCGGCTCACTGCAACCTCCGCCTCCCGGGTTCAAGTGATTCTCCTGCCTCAGCCTCCTGAGTAGCTAGGATTACAGGCATGTGCCACCATACCCGGCTAATTTTTGTTTTCGCAGTAGAGACAGGGTTTTACCATGTTGGCTAGGCTGGTCTCAAACTCTGGACCTCAAGTGATCCACCTGCCTTGGCCTCCCAAAGTGCTAGGATTACGGGCGAGAGCCAGCATGCCCAGTCAGAGAGCCACCTTTCAAAAGCACAAACCCAATCAACTGTGCTGCTTCAGAACCTGTGAGGGCCTCCCGTAGAGAACCCCTTACACTGACATACAGGTCCCACCTGATCTGGCCTCTACCCACTCCCAGCTTCACCCCTTACCTCCTTCCTCCTTGCTGGTGTCCCCGAGCCACACTGGCTCTCTTTCAGGTGATGAGCCAAGCACTGTCTTACCTCGGGCCTCAATCTGGGAATGCTATTCCTACCCACTCCATGCGCATAGCCCAGCAGGCTTTCTCTCTCTAGGGTTTTAGCTGAAATGTTCCCATCTCATAGAAGATTCCAACGACACCACTATTTAATTAGGTACCTCCCCATCTCTATTATTCTTCGTCTAAGTTCCCTATTCAATTTCTTTTTGGAACTCACTACAACTTAACAGTTATATACTTTTTTTCTTTGTTTGTTTATTGTCTGTCACCCCATCCAGGCCCCAAGCACAGAGCCTGGCACATACTAGATGCTCAAAAAAAAATTTGTTAAATGAGTGAATGCACGAGCTTCAAAAATTCTTTGACTTTTCTTGATAGGATGGCTGTGACAATCAAAACTAATTGCATCCAATATATTCTTTCAAGAACTGGAAGATGCCACTTTCTGCAGAAATGCCAATACATGATTACAGGAAAGAAAAAACTCATGATTGGTGCAAGAAAAAACTGACCAAGCATTATCATGTAATATTTTAATGATCTGTTTATATGTCTGCTACCCCAGTGGAGTCTGTGCTCTCTGAGAGCTGGGACTGGGTTTTGTTTATATTTGATGTCCAAATTATAGCACGGTGCCTGGCACATACCAGTTGTTCAATATATGTTTGTTAGGAGGAAAGAAGGGAAGAAAGGAGAGAAAGAGAGGGAAAAGAGAAAGAAGGAATGGTGGGATGGAGGGAAAAAAGGAAGCTGGAAGGAAGGAAGGAAGGAAGGAAGGAAGGAAGGAAGGAAGGAAGGAAGGAAGGAAGGAA